>NC_073695.1:120824819-120976235 GCF_029784165.1 Wyeomyia smithii | reverse complement strand
TATATATATATATATATATATATATACATATAGATATAGATTTTATTTTGCTTGTTTAATTTTTCTCTAGATGGGCATAAGCAAGGTTTGAAAATACTGATGGGTTTTCGGGCATTTCTGAGTTACCAACAACAGGCTTGAATCAATTTTTTTCCTATTTTATTGCTATTTGTTTATTTCTCTTAAAATATTTTTTTATTTTATCAACATTTTAAAAAATAGTAAGTTCGAAAGAGAAAGGCTGGGTCTAACCACTAGGTGGATTTATTTGGGTTTTTCTCTGCCCTAAACCGATAAAAACTTTATTTTCATTTTATTTCATTTCACATCGATTGTAAAAATGTTATTCCGAGAATACCACAATTGAAAAAATTTAGTACCCGAAAGTCGCTTTACGGGAAGGGAAACGTAGCACGCAAAAAAAAACACGTAAATCTCAAAATTTGATTGAAAATGCCAAGTAAATTCTGGAATCCACGTAAAAATATTTAGATTCCAGAATTTCGGTCAAAATAGTGAAATTATGCAATGCATAAATAAATTTGTTTTTTTTTTTTTTTTATATTATGCAATGTTTTTTTCGCAGCTAAATATTGAATGAAAACGAATTACAATTGATTTTTAATCAATGTTTCAAAACAAAATTGTTCAACAGTCCACTCATCATTACCTGGCGAGTGCAATTGCACTAATTATTGATGCATAAATCGAAAAAATCCATTCTGGATGGAGATTACTCCTCCGCCGCTAGCTGGTGACATTCCTGTCCTTCCAGTTGGTTACGAAACGAATTCGCTTAACCAGCAGGACGATTTTTTTCATCTAAGTCCCAGCGAGCCACAACACTATTCGTCTTCTTATAAATCACCACACCAGAACAACACACCCACCAACCAGCATACTTTTCTATTCTTCCGTTTCAAATTGGCTGGATTCTCCATACTATCTCGGTTTACCCGCACTTCACCTTCATGAGTTTCACGATTAAATTCACAGGAAAATAACAAATTATCACTCTGCTGGAATTCAACAAACTTAGCACCAAAAAACCGCGCACTACTGGCCAGCAGCCGGATAAACACTTTCGACACTTTTTAAAGGGCTATTCCCACTGCTTCCGTTCCGGGCCGGGCTGGCTGAGAAAACACAACACTTTTTTAACACAACACTTTTCCCGAACTATAATTCAACGTTTGACTGTGACGGCAATATGCATGAATGCAAATGCAAAGCAAAACCGAAAATATGTTACTACTACATACACGCATCTACCCGAATGCCTTCCGTGCACTCTCCCGGCAACACAAAGTATCGTCGGCAACGATAGTTTTTTTCTCGCACGGCGGCAGCACGACGGCAACTCAGTGCTGCTCCGGTCTGGGCACGTCGCGTCGGTGTGAATGCGTTCGTAAGAACGCATGCAATCAATCTCAAACGAGCCCGGATGACACACGGATCAGCCACGGCCCGGTCCCGGATCGGAAGCAGTGGGAATAGCCCTTAACCCGCCGCGACAGTATTTTCTTACTTTAAACACGCGAATTTATAATGCGACACGAAATAATTAAACTTCAATCACAACTCGATTGAAAATAAAAAAATCGTGCATCTGTTTGCGCGACGTTTGCTATCGGTGAGAATAAGGTCTGCGCCAAAGCGAGAAAGACAGAAAAAAAACCGAAAGAATATGACCGGCGCCAAAAGAGAAAGACGAAAAAACAGAAATAGAGCGTCCAGCGCACACACCAATACGAGAGATCGTGTATCTCGAGCGAATTTCGTTCAACCCGCATGAATTTTGAGAGAAACGGGTCCGATCGTCCGATTCGAGTCCGAGGGAATTCTGACTGGGTAGGATACATGGTTTCATAAACGAAACCAGCAAGGGAATACCCGGTTGCGTGTTTTTTTTTTTTTTTTTGCAAGAGTTAACAACTAGTGAGAGAAAGAGCTGAGCAAAAAATGTAAAAAATTATATATTATAAAAAAAATTTTCAACGAAAAAACTCGTGCCCTTGCGTTTTTGTAAACATGCTGAAATTATGGAACTCAGAGGCTGCCTGGGTAACGAATGAATGTTTGTGATAAAGATTGTACTTTAATCAATCATTCCTGAATGTCTTAGATACCAATTGCATATCCAACAAGCACTTTTACAGCATTCAGCAATAGAAATCGAATGGGGTGTAATGATGGAAAATCTACTAAGATTCGAACTCGTTACTAGTTTTTTTCAGGTTTCGGCTTCGACATGTTTTCTAATGTCAAACAGCTGTTCAAAAGTAGTTTGTTTCAAATTTGGAAAAGCAATACCTTGGACTTAATTATAGTCAAATACTTGTCTATTGATATTCAACTTCACATGCGTTTTCTTGTCTCTTAGGATCCTTAGTGATCCTAGTCAATCAGGTGCGGGAATGTACGTTTGTTTTGCTACAGTTATGCGGAAGAGATGGAAGTGATTATTTGGCAATCGTGGTTAACTGACTATGTCAATACCACCCAACCGAAAAGCTGTCTAAACTAGTATGACCTGTTTTTTTATTCTTATCATGAAAATGCGATTTAGAAACAAATAACTGATGCAAATGTACTGCAGACGCTATCTAACCACATGGTTGGGAAACCACAAAAAAGTGTCAAATTTGTTTTACGCCTGTACACAATTACCAAAAGCAGCATAGATCTACTATAAAAGTCTTGATAGTGAAATTGGGACAATATTCCATAACGTGTTCTCGAGGGCATCAGACATCCGATAACGGCCCAGAATGTCCAACAATCAAAAGTTACTCACACTGCTGCAGCGCCCTTTGGAGCCTACGTTCTACCCAAAGGACAATGGAAAAACGGTTATCGATCTGCCGGAGAATTATCTTACTGAACGGTACCGTCCGATTGGGGAGAGCCTCCAAAGTCGCTTTGGCAGTGACGCCGATACTAGAATTCCAGTCCGTAATGTAGGGACACCAAACATAGCTTTCGCTGAAGTGATTGATCGCCGTGGTGGATTCTCTTTATTCAACCGGAAACATCGTGAAATTGCCGGAGAACTGATAGGCTTATTTCTGAACCAACCCGATGTAGATTCTTTGATGAGTGTAGGCGCGTACGCAAGAGACCGCTTGAATCCGATGTTGTTTCAATACGCTTTATCAGTTGCGGTGCAGCACAGACAAGATACGAAGGATTTAAATATTCCTTCTCTGTTGGAACTATTCCCGGACTCATTCGTCGATCCTTCAGTTTTTCCGAAGTTACGAGAAGAAGGAGCTGTTGTGACACAAGAAAATCGGGTAAGTATGGAAAATAATGAATTTCAATAGTATGTTTTATTTAGTTTTAATATTTATGGTAGATGACGATTGATATTCCTATGAATTACACTGCATCGGAACGTGAGGATGAACAAAGGTTAGCATATTTCCGCGAAGATATTGGCGTGAATTTGCATCATTGGCATTGGCATTTAGTGTACCCTGGTGATGGGCCAGATTCAGTAGTCCGAAAAGATAGAAGAGGCGAGCTGTTTTACTACATGCACCAACAATTAATCGCTCGATACAATGTCGAAAGATTTTGCGCTCGACTTGGTCGTGTTCAGCCGTTAAACAATTTGAGAGTTCCACTACCTGAAGGTTACTTCCCAAAAATTATTAGGAGCTCAAACAACCGTGCATTTCCACCACGGCCACAAAATCAACTCTTGAGGGATGTTAATCGTGTGACCGATAATGTAATTTTTAGTATCAACGATTTAGAACGCTGGGGAAGTCGGATTGCCGAAGGTATTGAAGCTGGTTTCGTAATGGGAGTGAGTACAAGAAGTGATTGTGCGGAATGTATACTAGATTATTCTATATTGTTTCAGCCAAACGGACAGCGGATCCCATTAACTGAAACTACCGGTGTTGACATTTTAGGCAATATTATGGAACCATCCTCTTTGTCAGTAAACAGACAATATTATGGTAGTTATCATGGCGATATGCACAATGTGATTGCATATAGTCATGATCCTGATAATCGATTCCTGGAAGGTTATGGTGTTGTTGGAGAATTCCAGACGGCTATGCGTGATCCAAGTTTTTATCGTTTGCATTGCGAAGTAGATAATATGTTCCACCGTTTTAAGAATACTTTGCAACCTTATCCGGCGAACCAGTTGAATTATGAAGGTATTCAAATTCAATCACTCACCGCGCAGTTGAATCGGGCAAACGCACCCGCAAATGTTCTTTTGACTTACTGGCAACGCTCACAGGTGGATTTAGCGACAGGATTGGACTTTGGGCCGCAAGGAAACATATTTGCTTCTTTTACCCATCTTCAGCATGCTCCGTTCACTTACCGTATATCTGTTAACAATAGCAGTGGAGCAATAAGACGTGGTACTTGTCGCATTTTTATTGGGCCCAAAGTTGACGAACGCAATTCGCCATTGACGTATCAAGAACAGCGAGTTTTGATGATCGAATTAGATAAATTTACGGTTAATTGTATGTTTAAGTAATCGTTATAAAATGTTATTCTAAACAATCAATAATTTTCAGTGAACCCAGGAGTCAATAACATTGTCCGCCGTTCTGAACAGTCAAGCGTCACCATCCCATACGAGAGAACTTTCCGACAGGTAGCACTTTCCAATCAACCAGGCACGGAGGCATTCAGATTTTGTAACTGTGGATGGCCACATCATTTGCTACTGCCAAAGGGAACACCAGAAGGAAAACAGTTTGATATGTTTGCTATGATTTCTGATTACACCAACGATACAGTAAACCAGGAGTTTGATGAAAATGTTAACTGTAACGATTCACACTCATTCTGTGGACTTCGTGATCGTCTTTATCCAGACCGTCGCGCCATGGGTTATCCATTCGATCGTCGTGCTCCCACCAACGTAAGCACATTACAGGATTTCGTCAGAGCGAATAGTAATATGTTACTGACAAATGTGCAGATTAGGTTCACTAACACTGTCATTGCTAGGACTTAAACGAGACTAACTGCAAGGAATAACACGGAATAATAACGAAAACATGCTCTATTATTTATAAGAAATATACAACTGAAGTTCAATCACAGAACGTGTTTCAATTAGTCTTTGATGGTGAATACGCCCCACAAGCGTTGCTTAGATAACTCGTCTCCATCATTTTGAGTGTACCAGTTCTCTCACATCACAGCTTGCGACTAGAATCAGTGTGCTCTTAGGTTTTACTTTTTCTCTGTTGTTATCATGTGATAACGCTGCGACATGTAGCCATATGGTAGGACTCGTTTATTAGAAAGTTATCAGCTTCGTTGCGGTTATAAAGCGTCATGCCTTGAGTGCTAGCGGCTACTGCAACTCAGTCAGAGGTTTGGCAAAACAAAATCGAAGAGAAAAGAGAGTACCCTCTGCACTGACGGCGGAATTTTCATGAAGTTTCATAAAATAAAGTGGAGGAATATCAGACGCCAAACATAATGTAGTAGAGATTGAAACTGAATATTTAAATTGGTCTGTTTCGTATATTTTTCAATTATTTTACAGCGCGAATTAAATAAACTGTACCAAAGCTGACTTCCCATTATGCTTATACTTTTTAAAGGAGTTTTTGTTAAAAACTGTACATTGTGGTTCCGCATTTATTGTTAGAAGTTAGGATACATGGTTTCATAACCGAAACCAGCAAGGGAATACCCGGTTGCGTGTTTTTTTTTGCGAGAGTTAACAACTAGTGAGAGAAAGAGCTGTGTGCGTGCAACGCAAAACTGAGAAAACATGCTCTTACAAAAGAATCATCTCCATCGCGTGTCAAGGATGCTAGGATCTTTGGAGCCTTCACACTTTGATCTCGCGGGCGATGTGCACCCGGTTGGAATGGGTGGTAGAAGATAAAAATCATTGGATCGGAGAGCATTAAAAAGCGAGTTCGTCGACGGTGTTACCCTCAGTTTTTCAACATATTTGAGCTCGGTAGGTGTATGTTGTCTCGCAGCTTCTGGGTTGACGCATCGCGTTGTATTCTTGTCACATATATAATATCCGCAATTTCGCCCTTTGTATTGTCCCTGTCCGGACGGGGCGTGTAAATTTTGTAGGTGGTGTTATGGGTTTTCAACCTTACGAGTGCTACGTGGCGTGTGTGCCGTTACTTTCTTGTGATGATGGAAGGAAGACATCATAAATCTGCTTTTATCACTTTGGTTGAGCATGTTCTGTAAGTGAAGTGTTATTACTACAGAAGGAGTCAGCGTATAGCTATAAGACAAGTGAATGTAACTTGGTTTAGTTTGACATTAGAATCAATGGTATTTTTCACATATTGCGTAAAATAAAAAACTCATGCTCTCATCCTCAACCAGGTGATTATTGTCAATAAGATGCTTCTTATCTAATGTTAAAATGACGTTAACTTAATGTAATATAAGCATTATGTGAACACAGTAATCACACGCAGGAAGTGAATTATCACTCAATTATTTTCATTATTGTGGCGCTTCGATTCTGGAACAAAATTTGTGAATATGAGGGGTGTCGCATTTTTACTTTTTGATTTTTGTTTTCAGAATCGTTTCTGGGCACAATTCAGTAGAATGATATAAAAGTCATGCAATTCGAATAACATCTTTTGTGGAAATAGAATTCAATGAAACATAAATGGAGCATATAGCAGTAAAAGACGGGAGTGGGAGTTAAATAGAGAAAATCAGTTTGAAGGCGAATCTCGTGTATGGCTCAGTTGTCCTGAGTGTGATGTTGAAAAGCATCTGGAAGATGAACAGAAAAGTGGATTCGATAAGAATTTTAGTAATAGCTTTGTTTGCTCGGGTTCATTGATGAAAAAGTGGTATTGCTATCGATATATTTATAAAAGAAGTTGCTGCTAAATTCTCAGTATAGGATTGAGTTTTTCAATTCATTGATCGTGAACCATTCGGTAGTCATTGGCTTTTTGTCACCTTTTGCTGTTTCAGTTACGGATACTGCTGCCGTGAATATCAGGTGATTGTCTGATTGCTTGCTGTGAAAGCTACGGTTACGGCGTTGGTTTTCTTTTGCAAAGGAGTTCGCCAATAAAAATCGTCAAAACGTGGGAAGAAATCAAAAAGGGTAAGTACAAGCCTCGCTAACTTTGAATCATTTGAATAACTTTTTTTCGAAAACCTGGTGACTGTATTCTCGCTGAAAATAACTCATAAAAAATTTTTTGAGCATTTAGGGGACTGGTTGCAAATTTAATGAAATAGGACTTTAATTTGCATATAATTAGTTTGAAAGTAAATTGTCATATGATTTTGACGTTATCAATTTCGCGTTATTCTCCTTGTGAAGAATCTCACTAGGCAATTCTTCTTTAGTTGCAATTTAAACATAGTACTTCGTAGAACCTTCTTTTCCATTTTTCACTTTTCACTTTTAGGATGACACTTTCTGTCATAAGGTGGCCCAAAAAAACTTTTTCAAAATTCTCAATTTTCACTTTTGAGTCCTTAAACTGATTTTGAATTTTTTAATATTTAATGGGTCTTTTTAGAAAAAAATATCAAACTGTATTTGCGACAATAATAACTATGCAAAAATTATGATTCAAACCATTTTTTGCCGTTTTGGACGGTTTGAGATTTCTCGGGAAAGTTCATAGTGAACATCTACAAATGCAAATGTTTTGGAATGTGTGCTGTCGCAGGTGGCACACATGGATTCCATGGGTATTTCAGCCCAGATTTCTTGGATAATCGTTTCAAGCTGTTTCAAGTATGAGATCTTCTTCGACATCTTTTAAGACCAAACAAAAAAGGCGATTTCGTTCAAATATGAGGAGTTTGGCGGCCTTCATTTTCATTCAAAAAATCCACCAAATTGTTCCTGCACTAGCCTTGAACTAAGTTCACAGCATGCGCTGGTGCGCCGTCTTACGTTTACCCATAGTGATCATCTCCGAAGAGTTTTCGAAGACTCGGGGCAGCAATTTTTCTTAAAACTTCCGTTTTATAACAAACATCATTGTCGCTCATCATCAAGCTTACCTCGCCTGCAAGCTGTCTCTCAAACCATCACTGAAGCTGCATTCTGGAACCCTGGAAACACTCCTTTGGGACTGCGAAGTATTGTCTCCTGCTGCCCATCATCGATCATTTTGTGCATTGTGTGGCTGCTCCAGAACAAATAGTTTCTAGTTAGTAATCTAACCAGTAAGTAAGTAAGCTTCTCATTAGAAAAAATGGGTTCTTTTAACGGCACGTTCAAAGAATCATTTTCTCTCTATCGAGAGGACTCGGAAACGCCGTGAAATTTACGCTTCTTGTAAGCTTTGCAACTGCCGAAATATTGTGGACAGATCCAAAAGATGTATTCAGATCGGCGGCAAGTTTTCGAATTGAACGTTGCTATTTTCGTCCAATACGCTCCTTCATAACTTTAACGACTTGCGGTCTGCTTAACCCGTAAAGACCCGGGACGGAACTTGTTTATTGAAAATGCTCGTTCTCAGCACTGGAACGGCCGATTTGGGAAAACTTGGAATTTTATTCAAGGGGAATAGTAGCTCTAAGTTTTGGTAAAGGTGCCACTCGTCTGGACCCCTCCCCGTTTTTGTGAGACGCAAATATGTCTGTGTTTTTTTTCTAATTTTTCAAACAGTTGCGATTAAACGTTGCTATTTTCGTCCAATACGCTCCTTCATAACTTTAACGATTTGCGGTCTGCTTAACCCGTAAAGACCCGGGACGGAACTTGTTTATTGAAAATGCTCGTTCTCAGCACTGGAACGGCCGATTTGGGAAAACTTGGAATTTTATTCAAGGGGAATAGTAGCTCTAAGTTTTGGTAAAGGTGCCACTCGTCTGGACCCCTCCCCGTTTTTGTGAGACGCAAATATGTCTGTGTTTTTTTTTCTAATTTTTCAAACAGATTGAGCAAACACTGGGAATTTTCATACGTATCAATTGCTCCATGTATCAAATCATGTCAGGTGGATGAAAGATGGTATGTAAGAGTGAATTTTGGAGTTTCCAAATTATTTTAGTACAAAATCACAAAACTACGTAATTTTATAAAAATTCAAACAACAAAACCGTTCTTCAAATTTTAAGCTCTTCATTTTTGCGGTAAGGTCCATACATATACGCGATGAAATATTATTTTAGCATGCAAACATTTTGAGAAAAACCAGTTTAAATTCACCAGAGTACGTATTTGCATGGAAACCTGATTTTCTCAGTCTCCCACGGTAGGTTTCAACTAAGCATTTCAATTTGAAGGCTCTATATTTTTAGAGTAACGTCTTCTGAATTCAAAAATGGTGGAAGATTTTTTCTAGCATGCAGAGATTTGGAGAAAATCAAGTTTTCATAAGAACTCGTACTTTAGTGAATTCAAGCTCGTTTTTCTTTAAATTTGTGCATGCTAGAATAAATCTTTCAGCATCTTTGGATTCAGAAGACGTTACTCTAGAAATATAGAGCTTGAAAATTTAAGAGCCAAGTTGAAACCTACAGTGGGAAACTGTGAAAATCAGGTGTCCGTGAAAATACGTACTTTAGTGAATTTAAACTCGTTTTTCTCAAAATATTTGCATGCTGAAATAAATATTTCATCGCGTATGGATTTAGGCGACTTCAGAAATGTATAGCTTAAAATTTGAAGAACGATTTTCTTATTTGATTTTTTATGAAAATACGTAGTTTTGTGATTTTGTACTGAAATAATTTTGAAACTCCAAAATTCACTCTGACATACCATATTTCATCTACCTGACATGATTTGATACATGGAGCAATTGATACGTATGAAAATTCCCAGTGTTTGCTCAATCTGTTTGAAAAATTAGAAAAAAACACAGACATATTTGCGTATCACTAAAACGGGGAGGGATTCAGAGGGGTGACATCTTTATCAAAACTTAGAGCAACTATTCCCCCTGAATAAAGTTCCAAGTTTTCCCAAATCGGCCGTTCCAGATCGAGCATTTTCAAAAAACAAGTTTCGTCCCGGGTCTTTACGGGTTAAGATCGTGGCCGATCGGATCTTCTACGGTCATTCAAGAAGGATGTCTTCTAGTATCTTTCGATGGTTTCATAAACGAAATCTTAACCCTACACGCATGTTTGGTATTTTCCTCATTATATGAGAAGAGCAGAGTGAATATTCACCGTTTACTTCTTGTCCAGCATGAAAGCTGCATGCAGCAATTTTTAGTACTACACTTTTCTTTCTGTTTTGTGCTGTGTATCTGCTACTCGTAGAAAAACTTACTACTGCTTACATCACAGCTGAGCGAAACAAAAATGGTGAATCACTTTAGAGAGAATATAGAATAGTACACCGCGGTGTGCACTGCTGGGATAAATTCGATAGCATTCGAAAAGAAAACATGCGTGATGGGCGGCTGGATTATTTTTTTTTTCAGTTTCGAAATGCAAAGCAAACAACGCAATACACTTTCCTTTCTCCGCATCATTTGATATTTACCTAAAAGACAAACAGTTGAAGCACTGCAGTGTGCTCTGTTATGTAGTTATTGAGCGTATTGTTCTTTTGTGTGAGAGTGATCACAGCAGCTTATTATCTCTCTGGAGAAATTGCGCATCAAAACAAAAAAAAACTAACAGAAAACCAACATCATGCGTATTTGTGATTGCATACATAGAGTAAAAACTTACACTAATACTTTCATACAATATACGAAAGGAACAAGGAAGATAAACTCTCGATAATTTATATTCGAGTATATTGAACTTGGAGTGGTATTATGATATGAAGAGTATTTTACCGTTTTGAATCGTTCAAGACCCAGGAGACTGTATCGTTAGATATTTTTGCAGTAGCTTTTTTTTAACTAGACGCATGGTGGACATTAAGGATTAAAAAAATTTTAAAAATGCCCTCAAATATTTATTTTTTTATGTAAAGTTTCTCGAGAAATCCAAAATAAAAAACAAACGGTGGAGTCTCTCTAGAGTCTAATATTTCAAACCCTTCAAAACGGCAAAAAAATCTTTTTATTATAATTGTCGCATGGCTGTTATTATTCAAAATACAATTTAATATTTTTTATTCAAGGGTGAACTAATACCCTTCAAGTTGATTCCAAAAGCTTCAAAATCGGTTAATCAGTTCAAAAGTCACAAATTTTTGAAAATGGAAAATTTTCTAAAGAGTCGAGTATTATTTTGGTGAAGATGAATGTTTTTCCAATCAGATATTAAGCATTACAATAAAGCTCCACGATAAATGTTAGATGGATCGTATGGTTTTTAAAGGCTGCAAAACGTGTCAGTAATTATACGTATCAGTACCGGACATAGAAAATCACGTGGTTCGCTCCCCTATTTGGGCTTCTTTGTTAATTTGATGAAACTCTATATTTTTATTACGTGGGTTATTAACGGCCCCTGGATGCATAGTAGATTGGCCATTTTTGCAACAGCATGTGATTTCGATGAACGTCGGACGGAAGTTGTTTCCTTTTATACTCTAAAAATAAACAATAAAAATTTTTAGTTGAGTTAATTAAATGGACCCACAAAACGCTTATATTTGAAGAACTTTTTCGAATAATTGCTATTTCTTATCCCTTTTTGCTGAGTTTTGCCTTTTTTTTAATAGTTGCATATTTTGAGTCGAGAAACCTTTTAGTTATTAAAGCATGGACATTCACTTATTACGTAACGTGGAATTTTGGCAAATTTCAATACATTTCATCTCCGCGTAACGCAATGCGCAATGGAACGCTTTGCTGAATACCGTAATATATTAATGGTTCAATATTCGTGAAGTTATTCTTTTGAAATTTTCTATAGATTAATTATTGTAAGTATTATTATTTCTTCTGTGAAACAGTTCAGCATTAGTGATCTAGGTTCATTGAGACGGTAAAAATTTCAACAGATAGTCGGTAGATCTCATGTTGATTGAGTAGCAATTTTTACAATGGAATAGCCAAGTTCTTGGCGCATCCAAAGTTGATTCGTGTTTCAGCAAAAATATCGCCGAAGTTCATAATACGCGAGTGTATTGAAATATTTCGAACAAGAGGTGCTGTTTTCTTTCAAGTGACTTGCTCAGTCGAAAACTAACAAAAAGGTTTTGCAAACCAATATGGCAGAAGCAACACTTATCTTCAACCGTTTTGCAAACAAAATCAATTCATTCACAGCCAATCAATTTATTCACAGCCTCAATGTTCTAATAGTTCAAAAAATTTCGATGAAAATGACGCTCAAATCAAACAATTTTGTCCAAACCGGCTCAAATGCAATCGAGTTCGTGGCGATTATAAAAAGTTCTTGGAGTTGACGTTCACATTACTTGGTTATAAAGTAGCCGTTTTTCACTCATCACACGCAAGATTCATGGCAAAAAAACGTTCATTACCTGAAAGTATATATAGTTAAATTGCATTCGAGACATTTCAATTTGTGTAGTCCAACGTTACATTCATTACGGATGTCGAATGCTTTTCAATGTCCTAATCAAGATATAAATTTTCTACGTAATTCTTGCGCATAAACCAAAATTCCTCGTCGTTTTAAACGCTGTAATTGAGAAGATGAAGAATCACTTGTGGTATTTAAGCTCAAAATTAGTTGCATTGGCAAGGTTTTTTTGCGTCAACTCGTGTGGCACCTAACATCCAGCTTTTTTTGGAATCCAATCTTCTGCAAATTGTTCCAAACAGTTTTATGATCTATACCCAGTTCCTGGCCAATCGAGAGAATGCTCTCATGCCGGTCTACTTGGATGATTTCCACGTTTTCATCGGTTTCTATGACGATTGGCATACCAGTACGGGGTATCTTCAACAGCCACTACACCAGAACAAAATCGATCAAACCAACGCTGTGCTGTGCGAATCGTTACAGTATCCGGCCCATACACTTCACAAATTTTTTTGGCCGCCTTCGTTGCATTTTTACCTCTCAGGTAGTAAAAACTTGAAACATGACGAATTTCTTACTTGGTGGACTCCATCTTTGGCGCGCTATAATTTGAGACTGGAACGTACGATCACCACATTATCAAAACGTCACTTGTAGCACCGATTGTCGTCTCTAAAAAGCCGTATAGTATGACCAGGCCTTAGACGCTGCTATGCTTTTGCACTGGGTTGTATGTGACTTTTTTGTGGCTCCATTTCCATTCCGAACCCACCGTGGTTTCAATATTTTGCTTGTTATTTTTCGATCATATAAAAATGGCGTCTTTTCATAGGCCTGAGTATGACCCGACGCGATAAGTAAAACACAAGATATGTTTAAGTGTTGCCATCTATTGACAAAATACGACATTTCTTTTTCCCCAACCTAGTATAAAAATACAAGGATTTTATAAAAATACAAGTGTATTTAGATATTTCTTGATATACAGAGAAATAGGGTATCGGCTCTATTTTCGTCAGGTTTTACCTATTATCGTCCGGGGGTAAATGATGTTCTAGAACGTTAGTTTCAGGCATGATTGTTCTTCATAATGCAGAGCATCTTTCTGCAAAAGAGTTGTTCTCTATGACTTCATTAACCCCCCCGACGATAATTGGACAAACCTGACAATAATAGAACCGATACCCTATATGTTAAAAAAGAGGAAAAAACAATTTTCTTATAAATCGATTATTAAAATATAAGTGGACCCACCACTAAGCAAACTCCGATTAACTTCAAATTTTCTTGAAACGATAGTTTCAATAATGGCCATATAAAATGCGGACACGTTAATGCATATGTCTGCATATTAATGTAGCTCGGAGTCAACTTCCTTTCTTTATATTTTCCTTTCAATCATATGATTGGGGAGTAACGAACATTTTATAATAATCCGCATTACATCCGACTCTAAGCATACAAAGTAATAACAAAAAATAACAGAACTGCGGCGCCAGTATAAATCAATACAGATAATGTTATTAGTGACATCATTCTGTTACTGTGTTTCGTACTCATTGGTTGTCTATTATTATACGATTCATATTATTATATCTTATAAAAGTAACCCGTTAGTTGTTGAATAAGATCTTATACGACTAGACTAGAACTAGGCTAGAATAAAGCCAGAGAAATATATAGAATAGATAATCCCTATTGTTGAGTGCAAGACTATTTGTGTCACTCTGGAGTATATTTAGCTGTTTTGAAGTTTGCATGTAGGTGTGTAATGTATGTGTGTATAATTTGTACAAGGGATAGTAACGCGTACTTCATTCATACAAGTGAGCTCTTGGTGGTGAAATCAGTACACTAACGAAGTGTAGCTACTTTGAGTTTGCTGTTCGCAAAACTCATCCTCTGAGAATGCTGCTTTGACATTGTTCTCATTTCAAGTGGGACTAAATTAATTCTACGTCATGAAACATACTGACGAGATTTGTGTCCACCAGGGTGAAAGAAGAACATAGTATGAACATATTACAGTTTCCTTTGATGTATGTGTGCTAATTTTATTATGTTATTCTTAAAGCTAGGGTAAATCTCTCAAGGTGAAAGTATGTACCCTGAATGTAACCTTACCTCTTACTAACCAAGAGATACATACTTAGGTACAATTTAAACTGAATGCCACCAATATGTTGATCTGACACGATAGTTCAGTTTGCTGAAACTATAAACAAACAGAGCCACAATTATTTTTTTCAAGTTTAACGCAATGATAAGCCATTTGCAATTAGAACTAAAATTTGCTACCAATCAACCAATGTGTTTTCTAATTTCACACAATGAATGTGTGAAATGCATAATGCAACAATAGTACAATGATTAAATTGACAAAAATCAAAATCGGAGTACATATCATACACGCTCAGAAAATCGTGGTATGTTTTCGTGAGTCGGTTCATATGAACGGCTCGACAGCCGTCCGCTCATCTTTAACACTGTTTTAACGATAGCAGTCGTACAAAAACGGTTTGTATATCATTTTACAGTTGTTTTGGACTTTATAAAAAACTATAAATTATTATATCGAAAAGGATTGAATTTTGCCCCCAAGTTAATTTTTTTTGTTGAAACTTGACATCATCTTAAAATTTTTGATGAAAACTTTTGGATGGAGAAATGTAAGACAAATTTCTACTTAAAACTTGGGTTTCAAAGAATTTTTGAGACTAGCTCAATTTCAATGAAGCAATATGAATTTAATAGTAATTCCAAATTATAAAGCTCTTAGCAACTAACTGTCTACTTGCAGCGGTTATAATATATCTCTATATCAAGTTTTGAAAATTTTAGTTTTTATGAATATACGCTTTTTTGAAAGTTATTTGTGGTTCTTCAGCAACAAACACATGCTACCGGCAAAGCTCAGTCGGGAATAATCCGAGAAGAGAGGATTGATCATCATTGACGGTATGAACAACCCTTGACTTTGAAGAGATGATTTGGCAATTAACAGGGTAATTTACTGCTCCAGGCTGCTCTTCTAGACATAGAAAAAGCATTCGACAGTGTTTGGCATAAAGGTTTGATAGCTAAAATGTCCGATTTCCGTTTTCCTCTTTGCATCACAAAAATGATACAAAGTTACTTGACTGACCGCACTCTTCAGGTTAACTATTTGAATAGTAAATCTGACAGATTGCCTGCTAGAGCTGGTGTACCTCAAGGAAGTATCTTGGGCCCAGTCTTATATAATATTTTTACTTCTGATCTTCCTGATTTACCATCAGGATGTGAGAAATCTCTGTTTTGTGACGATACAAGCATTTCCGTAAAAGTAAAAAGCCTTCGTGTCAAATGCAGTAACCTGCAGAAAAGTCTAGATATATTTTCTTCATTTTTGCAGAAATGGAAGATTTCTCATAATGCATCAAAAACACATTTTTCCCCATAAACCAAGAGTTTCTTTTCTCAAACCCACAAATAATCATGTTGTTAAGATGAACGGTGCAATCTTAAATTGGTCTGACCAAGTTAAATATTTAGGGCTAATTTATGATAAAAATCTTACCTTCAAGGAGAACATTGGGAATATCCAAACAGAGAGCAATAAATATATAAAATGTTTGTATCCTCTTATCAACAGAAATTCTAGACTTAGTCTCAAGAATAAACTGTTAATTTACAAACAAATATTTAGACCAGCAAAGTTATATGCAGTCCCCATCTGGACAAGTTGTTGTACAACCAGAAAGAAGATGCTTCAAAGGATTCAGAATAAACTTCTGAAAATAATATTGCAGCATTCTCGCTGGTTTAGCACGAATGAACTACACAGGCTTACTAATGTGGAAACATTAGAAAATATGTCAAACCAAATAATCAATAAGTTCCGACAAAAATCGTTGCAATCTATATCCTCAATTACAACGATTAGCTCACTTTATAGTTAGTAAGATAGTTGAAAGATTAGATTAAGGTTTGATTTTAAATTCCTTTTTTTTTTCTTGACAAGTAGGTTTACAATTATCCTACAATTATATTCACTTAACTGCGAAAGCAATTACAATCTTTTAATGAAATAAAGTTTAAAATATATGTAATAGTGTTGATATGTCACAGTTTGTGGCAGAGCCCACAATAAAAATTCCGAATAAATATTAGTAAATAATTAATTCATTACAAAACATCCCCCCTATTAAAAAAAAAATTCTGCTCCAGAATGTTCGAGAAGAAAAATCAAAAGGTTTAATGTTGTTAATTTTCGGGTTTTCATATTTTGAAACTAAAGCATGAGCATGATTGACCGCCCGCGGTTGCTACTCCGTTATTGTCAGATCAGCTGTAATTACACAGAGAACCAATGGGTGATGCTTGGGACTTACATTCATCCTCAATGTGTAAAATCTGGTGATCTTATCTTTATGTAAGGCAATACCAGCGCCGGCCGCATCCGAATGCAGGTCAAAGAAGGAGTGTGTATGGGAATATGTTGACGTGATACTCGCTTTATTGGAAGCCGAGAACACCTCTGCACTTCCACGAGAAATCACTGGGATGTTGGAGAAAAGGGTAGGGTTTGCAGCAGATTTCGTTTTGGTAAACGATGCGCTGAATTCGGGTACCGGGTTCATAGCAAATATCGCGCCTACAAGTTCTTATTAACCTCCGCGAAAATTATTACGCGATTCGAACTCGTTCTGTTTGATATACCACCGAAAAAAAGGGCACGCGAGAATACCGGAACTGCGATTAAATTAATACAGACTAAAATATTCGAACATTCCCTCAACAAATCATCATGCAACTACCGAAGAGAGTCTCCGATTGGTGTATCTCAGCCGACTACACAATGTTACGAGAGCTACGAAAGTTCTATCCACGTTAACGTCTCGACACTTCCATTGTTTCCTCCAAGAGGTTATACCGAAACTACATCGCGTTGATAATCTATCTGTAGAAAACACGAACTCATGGAAGGTATCGACGTGACATTCGGACATCTGTTTATGAAGTCATTATGCAACTACCGAAACGTATCTCCCATTGATTTATCTCAGCTGACTACACGATTTTACGAAAACTACTGGAGTTGAGTCCACGTTAACGTCTCGCCACTTCTATCGTTTCTTCGTGAAGGACCCTCTTTATACCGAAAATTATAACGGTTATAACCAATCTGTAGAAAATGCGACCCCATGAAAGGTATCGACGCGAAGTCTCTAGATATTCGGTCACCCGGAGGTATGGCTTTCTGCTTAACAGTTCGACTAACGACATTCGTCTGTTCTTAAAAAGCGATTTCCTGACTTTAAGTACAACAATCGTAGCATTCAACAATCAACTTAAAAATACTTTATCAAATTAATGTTTAAATTATATGAACGATTTCTATATTTATTCAAAGCGGGTCAAAACGTGCCATTAAAAGATAAATAAAACGCTTGCAGTGTAACCAATATCAATTCAGTTTTTTGTTATTGTATATATAACAACGTTTACTAGTTTTGTTAGATTTTATATCCAGATAACGTTGAAACTATGCGAAAACAATTTTAATATTCAAGCAAAAAAAAAACAACTCTTTTTGAAAGGTTGAAAATTATTTTTTGTCATCGATTAAAACTGCCACTGATAAAAGCTACTGTCGATCTAGTTGCACTGCGCCGACACAACACATTTGCGCATGCGCTGGTTAACAGTTGTCATAGCAACAGATTTGCGCATTGCCGTATCAGTACTCGAGATGTATTTTGCCACTTAATTTTATCAAGTTGGCTTGCTTTAATGCTGTTATCGGTACTTGTTCTATTAGCCTTCATGTTTTGCACTTTTCTGCTGATAGAGATGTCTTGGAATAGGTAACGTCAACTATTCTATACCAACGTGTGTTACTTGGGTAGGTCTGTTACTCTATGGATGTGTCACATTCACATATTTCGTCTACAAGCGCCTGTATTAGTTATCTAATGCATTGTATGAAAAACAGGGTCTCCATTTTGTCCACTTGTTTGCTCAATTGTAAAAGTGACACGCTTAACATTCGAAAATGGATCAAGTTTTAGATGTACGCGGCTCTTGTTTTTGGCTTATCACTATTCCCGGCGATGGGGATTGTTTATTTGGGGCAATTGTTAATCAGATTTATGGAATTACACCTAAACATTCGCTATTCAAGCTGTATAGCCAGCAGGTAAGGGAAGCAGCCGTGTCTGAAATTCGGATGAATCTACCCTACTATTATGACCACGTCGCCTCTTATGCGGAAGAGTTGGTATTCTCCGGAAACTCCACTGCGGAAAAGGTGGAACAATACCTTAATAAGCTGAGACTACTGGATTTTGGGGAGGTGCCGAATCTATAAGCGCTCTGGCAAATTATTTTAAGGTGGTTTTCGTCGTACACCAGGACCATTCCAAGATCGAGTTTGCTCAATTTGTTCTATCGTGGGCACGGATCGGTCAAAAATCATTACGATAGCGTTCTCTGCATTCGGCTTGCTGGGTCAACGGCGGAAGACCATGATTTGCAAACGTTTCAATTACCCAACCTTTCTTCTGA
Source organism: Wyeomyia smithii (assembly GCF_029784165.1). Lineage (NCBI taxonomy): Eukaryota > Metazoa > Arthropoda > Insecta > Diptera > Culicidae > Wyeomyia > Wyeomyia smithii. The sequence continues at coordinate 120,957,314 of NC_073695.1, read as the reverse complement.
AATACAGGTGAAAGTATTTGGTAATGGACATACGGCACTCTTGCATTCGATAGCACATCAATTGACGCACACTGTTCCTTCCGATCATACAATTCATCTTCTCCGTTGCTTAGTCGATGACGAGGTAGGAAATCAACCTCCATTTCACTCTGCCTATGATGTTACCGGTTCGTTACCTTGGGATGTTCCCTGCCCCACATCGCATCAAATAAGAAGTCATGAAGAAAGCGGTGTAGTGACGCTTGTAGTGCTGTCGGCCGCACTTAACATTACTATTTTCCAACATAGTTTGCGTCATGGTAGTCTTCGGTATGACCCGTCTTCGGCAGCTTCGAGATTGACCATCCACATTTTTGAAGATTCCCATTCGTCAGGTTTCGTGTATGGCAGTATTTTGTCCATGAGCTGTACACCATCACGCTCGATTGTATCTCGTCGTTATCAACCGGATCCAATGATGATTGCATCGAAGATAGCTAGAATAGAACACACCGACTCACAGCTTACGGAGTATCCAACGGTTTCAATCGATCCACAACAAGGACTCCGTTTTGCATCCTTAAATGTTCGTGGTTGCCGGACTTTGGACAAACGGGAAGCAATAGATGCGCTGTTGATTTCACATCGTGTGCATGTCGCTGCATTACAGGAAGTAAACTTGGAATGCCAATTCGTTTCTACTGCTAACTTTTTGTGGCATATGGGCGGACCAACGAATAACAAAAAAAGGAGGCTTGCTATTTTGATTGGCCACGGACTCAATGCGACTCTACAGAAAAGTACCTTCTCTGGGACCAACATTCAACATGCTGAAGTATTGTACCAGGTTATAGTTCACCTTTATTATTATTTTTTTCTGGTTTTTAATTTATTTTTTTTACAGTTGGGTACAGCTTTCCTAAAATTGGATATAACGTACATTTAAACGTACATGGACCCAGTCACGGTGCTGACAGATTCTTCAGCAAGCTTGGTAATATTGTAAGGTATTTGAAAGACACGGATCGTCTTCTTCTAGTAGGCGATTTCAATAGCCATTTGTCATGCTCCGGATTGGACTCATTTGAAGCTCAACTTATAGGGAAATACGCCGGTCATGATCATTTCAATGAAAATGGTTTACAAATGAAATTGTTCCTTAGTATTCACGTATTGGCTGTACGCTCTACGCAACTAAACTCTAATGAGAGCTTTAGGTGGACATGGTCTAATGGAACACGTCATAGCCAAGTGGATCATTTGCTTACGTCGCTACGATCTAAACTATTTCTCCGACGCTTACAATGCGTGTTGCCCAAGACTATTTCCACTGGTCACAAGTTGCTTCTGTGTAACGTTGTGGAGAGCCATCATATCACGACTACTGCTATTCGCTCGAATTCAGCCCTGCCAAACACCTACATGCGGTCACATTTTAATGTAGATCCATCGCTTCTGCTGAGGCCAGACAAGCAAAAAAAATTCCAGTCTCAACTGAGGACATGCTTTTCGACGTACAGTCTATTCAGTCCATCAGCAATCGTAGAAGATACTTGGCAGTCCCTCAAGAAAAAGGTGCTCGAATCCGCAAAGGTTGTCCTTGAGAAGAAATCGTCTGTTCCGTCTACCACGGCTTGCCGTAAAGCTTTTGCTGATGTAAAAAAATTTTCATTCTGGGTAAACCGTTCTGTACACCCCAAATGGACTCATAAGCTACGTGAGGCCCGGGAAAACCTGCGTAGAAAGATTCGCGACCATGAGAAAGTGAAATCGAAATTTTCTTCCGTAATCTTCGACAATATCCAACCGGAGAGCGGATAAATCGAACTTTTCAGTATCTGAGAAGATTCAGTAGAAAAACCTAAATTAATCCACTTAGCGGTCAGACTCAGCCTTTCTCATTCAAACTTATTATTTGTAAAAATAGATTTACATGAATGCTTAAATCCAATAAATGTTTATCCACTCTTTGGGTTCTAAAATATTGATGTTGTAATTGAAGTATAAAATATGAAATTTGACGTAATGTAAGTACTTAAGAAATAGCGAAATAAAAGCAATGACTTTTAATTTCGAACAATTTAATCACGAGCGATGCCGGGAACGTTCAGATAGTACGATACCACATTTAAATCATGTTGAGGCCATATATATTGATCGAAGCAGGTAAAGTGTTGAATAGTCTTTGAATTTCTTTTCTTTCTAAAACTTTGAAACAGCATATCAAATTGTTATGGAGTTTGTTATTTGTAAGTTTGAGCGATGACTCATTTGTATGACACTAGTTATGTTCAAATAAGTCGTGTAATACTTGAGATAATAGACTTTCGTTGTTTTACAAATTGAAACATAACGCTTGCTTAAGTTTGATTACAATCAAATGAAAAGGTAATCAAGGGAAAAGGGCAGCCAAACTTTGAAACCACGTGTTCAATCATAATTCATCAGTTAACCCTTAACTAGCCCGTTCATCTGATATCAATATTGTTCAAATCGGTTGTGTAGTTTCTAAGATAATGAAGTTTCGTGATTTTCACATTTCGATACATTACAGACGAAGTTACAGTCCGATTACTGCAAAATTCAATAGGGTGTTATGAGGTAGGTAGACCTTTTATTTGATACTAATTCTGTGGAAATCGGGTCAACCATCTCTGAGAAATATGAGTGAGTCCAAGTAAGTTGTCTTGGAACATGTTTCTTTTCATAGCTGGATTTCACATTTTTAAACATAACAGGCAAAGTAATAATCCGTTTGTAAAAAAAAAATCATTAGGGTCTTATGGGGCAACAAGACCTTTCATATGACACTAATTTTATAAAAATCGGGCCAGCCATCTCCGAGAAACATGAGTGAGATTAAATAGTCTCCAGAACACGTTTCTTTCCATGACTTCTGAACCACATGTTCAATCTTCATAAAATTCAAAAGTTAAGGGTTTTTAAGGTAGCCCGTTCATTTGAAACTAATTTTAATCAAATCAGATGTGTGGTTTCTGAGATATTGATGTTTCGTGATTTTTACACTTTGATACATAACCTCTAAACTAGAAATCAGATTACAATAAAATTCAATAGGGTCTTATAGGGCAACTAGACCTTTCATTTGCAATTAATTTCATTGAAATCTGTTCGGTCAGACCATCTCTGAGAGAAGTGAGTGCGAAAAAAGGTGCACATACACACGTACACACCCACACACAAACATATACACCTATACATGCTTATATGCAGAAAATGCTCGATTCGTCTAACTGAGTCGAGTAGTATATGACATTCGGCCATTTGGATCACTTTTCTACCTTTTAATTAGCCAGTGATCGTTGGGAGGAAGTCAATATGTTTACTTTCATTATGTGATTTCACATTTTCATGAACAACGGACAAAGTTACAATCCGATTGCAATGAAATTCAATAGCAACCTATGAGGCATTTGACACTAATTTTGTGAAAATCGGTTCAGCCATCTCTGAGAAAAATGAGTGAGTTTAAACAACCTCAGGATAACTTTGCTTTACATAACTTTTGAACCATATGTTCAATCATTACGAAATTCAAAAGTTAAGGGTTCTGGAGACAGCCCGATCATTTGAAACCAATTTGATTAAAATCGGTTGTGTGGTTTCTGAGATATTGATGTTTCGTGATTTTTACATTTTGATACATAACCTCTAAACTAAAAATCCGATTACAATGAAATTAAATAGCAACCTATGGTGCAACTAGACCTTTCATTTGCAATTAATTTTATGAAAATCGGTCCAGCCATCTCTAAGAAAAGTGAGTGAGAAAAAAAAGTTGCACATACATACACACACACACACACACACATACACACATACATACATACATACAGAAAATGCTCAGTTCGTCGAAAGGAGTCGAGTGGTATATGACATTCGGCCATTGGGACCACTTTTATACCTTTGGTTTTTCCAGTGATTGCTTTACATTTCTAGGAGAAAGGCAAAAAGAGATCCTTTAAACATATATCCTCTAATATTCGTCTGGCCGATTGGGTTATGGATGACAGAGACCTTTTACTCATTCCTGAGCTACTCTTGGAGCCATCAGAACAAGCTTTACCATCACCTCCCACGCTGGGAGAAATAAAAGATATTGAAGCTGGCATGAAAAATGGGAAGACACCAGGTATCGATTCACTTTATGCTGAGTTCTTTAAGTATTGCGATAGCACCACTATTGACGAGCTACACCAGCTCTTGGTTAAGGTATGGGAAGAGAACCAAATTCCATCTGATTGGAAACAAGTCCTTGTTGTTCCAATTCCTAAAATAAAAAATCCCAAATCAATAGGTGATTATCGGAGGATATGTTTGAGTTCTACTGCATATAAAATATACGCTAGTTGGATATTAAAAAAACTTCAAAGTCTGGTCCCCGCTATCGGCAGCCATCAAGCTGCTTTTCTGCCTGAGAGATCAACGATCGATCATCTCTTCGTTTTACAGCGCATCCTTCAAGAGCGATGGAATGGAGGGAAATCGACGCTATTAATGTCCTTAGATATGGAGAAGGCATTTGATTATGTCTCCTTAGAATCACTGCCGGCTATACTGAAGGGTAATAGTTTTACTATTGCCAATACATTATGGGTATTCATGTTTTCATTACTGTAGGTAAAGGGGTTTCAACACCGTTTATTAACCGGATATTGCAATGTCTGGGGGGAGAGGAGCAGCGAGTCCTATGGAAGGGACAGCTGACCAAAGTATTTCGACGCCGTAAGGGGATCAAACAAGGCTGCCCTTTGTCTCCCTGTATTTTTAATTTGGTTATGGAGGCAGTGTTGGAATCTGTGGCAGATGAGGTGTCCACTCTAAGGCTGAACCAAGACCTCAATATTACGCTTCCGATTATCTTAGCTTTTGCCGACGACTTAATTATAATCGCAGAGACTAAGGAAGATTTGGAGCTAATCCTAAGCAAAATAAGAGAGTATCTGTCGTATGTTGGACTCAATTTGAATGAAAACAAGTGCAACGTGCTGATAAGAGAGTCCAAGGGAGAGGCCGTCACGCAGATACAAGTCGGGGGACGTCTCTATAGAACTACTGAGCCATTGCGATACTTAGGGGTATATGTGACCGCTAAATTAGAGCGTCCTCTGACAGTTAGGACCCGCTGCAGGAATGCAGTGCGGGTATCTAGAGCAGTAATTGACTTCCTGAAGAAGTATTCTCCTTCTTGGCAACTGGGTCGTTTAATTTATGAGACTGTCATTGCCCCTGCCATGATATATGGAACGCAGGTTGCAGTCTTAACACGGTACAGCAGAAAGTCTATACGGGGTTTTCATATTTTGAAACTAGAGGGCCAAAACTCTGATCCTACGGAGAAACATTTTAAAGTGTGTACGGAATCGAATTGTATCATTTTCAAATGGCTGTAACTTTTTACTCATTGGGTATTTTCTATTGAACATCTGGGTGAAATTTATTCAATATGTATCGAAAATCCGAATCTTTCTCATCGTGCAATCAGCAGGAAGCTGGGACAATCTACGGTAACTCGTGGTTTAAATTGGTACAACGAGCGTTTGACCATCAACCGGAAAGAAATCAACCAGTTATAGATGTGGCTAAAAAACTGCATTTGAGTAAAACTTTTATTTTGCATGCGAAAAAACGTGATGGATTACATAGCCCAAAGTTCAGAAGGTGCCGAATCGCAATGAACGGCAAAATATGGTGGTGAAAATACGTGCACGGAAGCTCTACACCCAGATGTTGACGAAACCACATTGACTTGATATGGATGACAGGACATATGTAAAAGCAGACCTCCGGCAGCTTGCGGGGCTCCAGTACTTCACCGCTCGTCTCGAATTCAAAGTTCCTGAGGACGTTAGATAGCAGAAGGTGTCAAAGTTTGCCAAAAAGTACATGGTTTGGCAAGCAATTTGCTCGTGTGGATAGCGGAGTACCCCATTCGTGACAACCGGGACGGTCAATGGGCAGGTATACTCGAAGGAATGTCTACAAAAGCCATTACTTCCACTTCTGAGGTTACACAATGGTCCCTCAACTTTCTGGCCGGATTTAGCCTCGTGTCATTACTCGAAAGTTGTTCTGGAATGGTGAGAGACTAAGGAAGTCGATTTCATACCAAAGCCCAAAGCATCCCAACCCCCGAACGCACCCGAACTGCGGCCAATTAAGAAGTATTGGGCCATCATGAACCAGACACTTTGGAAACATCCTAAGGAAATCAGATCGGAGGAGGATATGAAGAGAAGTGAATTTCCACACGAAAAACAGTGGGTCCTAACGTTTTACAAGATTTTATGAGCAGTGTTAAGAGGAAAGTTCTTGAATTTAGATATGGGGGATTCCGTTCACCCTTTAGGTACATTTACTTTTTATAATAATCGTTTTAAACATAGTGTGCGGCTTTACGATTTACGCACGCGAGTTTAAAACCAATTACACTGGTCGATAAAATAAAAAAGTGCATTTCAAAAGCTCAAACCGGAAAAAAATAAAAGATTATAGCTATGCAACCTTTCCATGAATTTTAGTGCCCCTAGCCATTACCACAAAGTGTCAACTTACGTTTCATTTTTTTCCGGGTTGAGCTTTTGGAGTGAACCTGTGATGACAGTAGAAAATTTACAGTTTGTGACTAGCAAATATTTCTCTAATCCAAGTTTAATAATTAATGCTATCGATTAGCCTCGCTACATTTGCGTTGAGCAGATTAGTGAATACCGGGTGTAAAGTTTCTGGTTGGCGGTGTCCACCACATGTTTGTTTCTCAACTTCTCTGGTGGGCATTGCCGCTTCGCTACATCATAACGTTAAGTGCGTCAGGACTTGATTTCCACACTACCAGTTTTGATTTCTAAGTATCATCTTGTACCAGATGATGAATTGACTATTACAACCTGATATACAACATCTTCATCTATTCAGAAACAACTAGTCCAAATACAATAACCAGCCTTACGTAATTTAACGTCAAGTCAAACCTGTTCCACCCTTATTTTTTTACAAATAAATGCAGCGCACTCGTGAGATAGACCAGAATAAATAAAGGTTTTAATCGGTATTATAAAACACAAAATGTAATCCAGCGATGAGTTGCGATATCACGGTTGGCGCATTCCGCATCAATAACGTTTACACTCCTTTTTGTATCTTGCTGAACATTGGAAAATTACTGCAGTATCAATTTCCCTTCGATAGCAATAAACATACATCCACACAGAACGGCACACAAGTCCGGTTTCCTGATGACGGAAGTGACGCGGTTCACGAATGGTGCAATATGTGACTGATGTTGGTAAGCATTGCATGATATACAACAAACTGATCATAAAACAACAGCTGGTGATAAATCGACTTGACACGATGATGATAAGCTTTCATTTTGTTATACAAAAGAAATATTGTTTGATAGAAATGAAATGACAAGATATATTTGCTAGACATAGGAAAAGTTACAATGAAAGAAAAGCTCATAGAGAGTATTTGATATCACAATAAGGCCCTTTGGGTGAATTGCTGCTCGATGAAACTAATCGGGAGCTGATTTAGCAATTTTATTTTGGCACGAATCTTTTTCTTTTTTCAGTTATGCTCTGAAATATCTAAAATCCCTACTGTTTCCCCTAGCTTCGAAAAGCATGGAAGAGCATCTAGCCTGATAATTTGATGGTTCTCATTTTATAATCAGTTTTCAGTTCTTACTTTTCCAGAACTTTTATTACTCGAGGTTTCCGTTTCTGATTAAGACGAGATTTTCTCAGGGTTGTTTCGAACTAATAAAAAGTAATATTTTTTTCTACTACCGTCTGCCGAGCCACGGGGCCATTGCCATTGTGTTGAAAACGCAAAATGTTCGTTTGTAAAAGAATTCAAGATTCATACAAACTTACGACGCCCCAAATTTAACTTGATAAGAAACATGAAATATTTATTCATAACTTGGAATAATATAAAGATAATGTTAGATGTTTTAATTAAATATATTTTTAAAGTCTTAAATAAAAAATACGCATAAACAACGTTAACAAAAATGTTCTGTGTAAACCATCCCGATCAAGAAATCACAACAATTTGCAGTTCAAAAGGTGCATTAAGTAACGTGGAATATGGTCTGATTCCACTAAGATACGAACCCACGACCACCCGCTTGTCAAAGTGGACTCTTCAACGTTGTGGCTACGCAGCCCCCATTCAAATGGCCCGGTCCGTTAGTCAATGGATCATCAGTTGGGCTCTGGGTGGAGCCGCCTTCCCAGACTCCATTGTTTGGGACAATAGTGGCAGAATTCGACTGAGGCAAAATAAGCAAAAATTATGAAGTAGAAAAGAGCGATGGTCATATGACTATAAAAACTATATGAATGATTCTTCAATGTAATAATAGAAATACATTTATTGTAAAGAGAATCACTTCAAATAAGTTACTATCCTAATGATTACACATGATGATTTCGATAGTATTATTGTTATTCCGTAATGACCGCACGCTTAGAGATCGTTAAGTTCCGTATCTCTCCAATCTCGTTAAAATAACCTCCTTTCTGTAATAGTTGTGAATGATTGGATGGTTTTCAGCTCTCTTATTGATCAATTGAACATGGATTCGCACAACGATAGTGATAGTTAGGCAACGATAGTTAGGCATCAATTGACAGAGCCCTTTGAACTGATTGTAACCAATCGCTGTCATTTGTGTTGTTAATATACAACATATACGGATTCTTTTTTTTTAACGACTTTTACATGAGCATTAAAGTTTCTAATCCTCAAGCCTGGAAGGAGAGTGTTTAATTCAGTTTGAAGTTCAGCATTGAAATATATTAAAAGCAAACCGAAGCAAGAAGTTTCATTAAGCGACATAAGGGTTTGCGTAGAATCAGATTAATTGTTTTATGTGAATGACAAAAGTAAAGTAACATATGATCCAGCTGAGTTTATAATCTGCAAGAATATAAAAATCTAATATTTTACTTGAAAAGTTGGAGGTTTAATATATAACTGATTTCAAATTAGGCAATGAAGCTTCCATTAATCCAGCCTTGGTGTCGATTGGTACCTGAGCTCTCATCATGCATTGTAGCAAAATTTTCCGATTGTTCGGAGTTGTTTCATACCAATTACTGCAGTAAATGGCATCAGCTACAGCGGTGCTCTAAAGAAAACTAAATGGATAAATGTTGTGGAATATTGGGTAGTACATCTCTTACTTCAACTGTTAGCTGTGTTCCAAAATAGGCAAAAAATGATATCTGTATAATAATTACAACACTGTAGAGTAGATAGGTCATAATTAGCATGAGCGATGTTCCCAAACCCATAACTAATTGAAAACATAAAACACATAACAGTGCAGCAGCTACCATTAAATGGTTGAAAATTATCATTCGAAACGAGGACATTATTTTTCCGGATAGAGCCAAAACAAGCTTGTGGTATTCGATCAGTTCCATCAATGACTTATCATTCTCTTTGAAAGTTCGATTATGAAACTCTTGCTGTATACACTTAAGGTGTGCCACAACGTTTGCGGCTAGTCCGCCAAAAAAAGCTTCTCCGGCGACACTGACTAACGCGACGAAAATAAGCGCAATAGCAACCCACACGAAGAGCACTACAAAAACTAAACGATTACTTGTGTCAAATGGGAAACTGTAGAATATACTAGTTTTAAAATATCTTCCATGAAAACAGGTTATTTTATACATACGTTAATGTTAATGGTAAATGCCAAACAACGTAGCCTTGGGTGATGAAGCTGTAGAATCCTTTAACCACAGCCGCCATGACGAAGAGAAATCCGGTCCCTAATGTGGACGCAAGATATAGTTTTGCCAAATATTGATCAATCCTATGACTTCGTTCGATAATTTGTACTCCTTCCGGACTGACTGAGAAACCGCGAAAAGAAGTTTATTGGAACATTACCATATACTTAATTATATTGAAGTACCAGTTGCACTCAGCTTACGTAATACACTGACAACCTCCCACAATAGATTTCGGTATGAATTTAGATACAAATGTTTGACAATTGCTAAGTACCCAGTAAAAGCTGGACCTAAGCTATCACATACAAGCACTATGTTACCAATGTTATTCAGTGCGTACAGAATGGCAGCAAAATCCATAACTACCATTGAGCAGAAACAGAAGTAAAAAAGAACCCGGTTGTATACAGTTTCATTTTTCTTTATTCCAATGGAAGCAAGACAATAAAGTTGTACTCGCACGAAGTTTTCTTTGCTCCACGATAATAGGGAGACCATTTTTGTAAACGTATTCGCTGTCAGATGCAAACTGCCGGCTGTGTATGACTTGGTCTTTTTATTTATCAGAAAATTGTCGGGTTGACGCAACTGAACTTATTGTGTTATTAGTTTTGTTGAGAAAGTTTCGAATTACTGACTAAGTTTTTCTATAGTTCATGTCATTCCGAAAAACTACAAGCCTAATGTTAAGTACTGTTACACAAACATTTTCTGAAAGAGAACTTTTGTTTTGCTGATAATAATACGTTGCTCTTAAATGTGGAAAAGTCATGAGAAATTGTTTTGTTTATGAAACTGATACCAAGCAGGTAATTATTGTTTGATCAGTAGCCTAACTTTTATTTACAGTCGAGGGTAGCTATCATGAAAACGATTTCTTTTTCTTCGATCTCTATCGTGTATGAAAACAACTAGAAACAGAAATTCTGGTAAGAACCGATTAGAAATCAAATTATAGTTCGTCAAGTGATTTTTTGCATTACATTACATTACATTACAAATTACATTCGTTACAAGATAAAAAAGCAAAGCCTTGGTGCTACATTCCGTATCGGAATTCGACCTTCTGTTTAACTATACACAGACTTCGCAGCCGACTGTTAAGTGTACAGGACAATTGCGGGGCTAGCGCTACGATCCTACTGACACTAACAGTCTCTCCGGAGCCGGGACTCGAACATACGACGACTGACTTGTTAGGCCAGCATCGTACCTCGAGACAAGCTGGGAGATACAAGATAACTGAACATAAATAAAAGAAATTTCTCGGCAATAAACTACCGAGATCCGGCAAAAAAATTTGAGTGTGTACCGAAATTTTATGAGCTACCGAAATTTCTTGCAAAGTAAAAATATATCTTCTTTTGCCGAATTTCTCGACTAAATCCCTATCTCAATTTATTTTGACGTAAAGTGCCGTTTCACATTTTGGGTAATCTGAAATTTATTGACATCAAAGGTGTTCCTATATTTTTGAATAATAAGAGCGATGGCATTCGTGACAGTTCAAACGAATTTCAGCTTTTTGAACAATGGCAGTGTCAATGGTATACATTATCAAAGCTCCTGTTAACTTGTTCTGAATCGTTAAACTAAGTTTATAATCACTCTGTAATATATTGGCACTAGCATTCCTTTTTTCGAAGGGGCTAATTTATTAATTAATTGTTTGAAAGTCATACTAGTTTAGATATTACACCGATTCCATAACTGGCCAAGGTTCAAATCCCAAAAATTAAAAAAATGCAAATGAGCATATGAAACATAATAGAATTATAACTTTGGATGCAAAATGCCAAAATAAAGCAATCGAAATACAGTCATTATAGATCCGTGTCATATCAACACACATGACCTAACTGTTCAAAAAATCATCAATATTTCTCCAAAAGCTAGAAAAATCGTAAAATGATTTGATGCGAAACCTGTCGTAAAAAATTGTTGCCGAAGCAAACCAAGGCTTATTCATTCGAATATATCACAAACTTATAATAAAAATATTATCAATGCGTAGCACAAATGTTTAACGTCAAAACGAGATTGTCTTTGTATGAGATAAGGATGTTGGAAAAGGAAATTGCTTATTCATTTTCTAGTTCCCGGAATTCCATTTTCGCTGTACGGTAACTTCCTTCTTTTACCTTACCTATCCCTTCCTTCCTTTCTTTCAGGTTGGCACCATATTTGCCATCAGATTATTGTAAGCTCGGCAATCTTTTTTCCACGTATCATACACACAGTTGAGCGTTGTGAGATTTATCACAAATACGCAAAAGCCGCTCTCCATTATTGTAATGTTTTACCCGATATACAACAATATTCATTTCGTAACACTTATATTAGTTACAAAATATGCAATGTTTCCATTTAATTCTACTACAAAAAATCGAATCCGCTGATACGTATTTCGGTAGACTGGTTATAAGTAACTGAAACCGAAATACATATCTGCGAATGATTTAAGCGATATTCGATTTTTTGTAGTAGAATTAAATGGAAACATTGCATATTCTCAATATCTAGTTTCATTCTACCGTGACGCTCAATACGATATTCATATTACACTTATTTTTCCAAATTTTTGTCAACAAAGAAACACGAAAGTTCTAGTAACCATTCTTGGTAGCCAAGATTTTTTTCAATTTTCTTGCAGCTTGCACAAAAACACTATACTGAGCCGATACGAAACAAATTCTGTTAAATGCGCTTTTTATGTAGGTACACATACGAATTTTAATGTATAATATTTAGGTATGTTTTTGTGAAGGACAACTGGTCGGAATGCAATTAGACTGAACCAAGTGATACTTATTTAAAATTCAGTGTTTAACGTCAGTGGATGTGGTAGTTGATAATCTACCTTTCATGAAAAAAAAACGAAATAATTGAACAGCTTATAATGCCATTATAAAAAAATCTGAAGCAGGTTGCACAAATACACGGTGTGGTTAACTTGGAAATCTAATTACTTAAAATAATAATTGGTTCGGTTTACGGTTACATTCTGACCAATTATAGAAAAGTCTGATTAATTGATATCAGACTCAACCATGCAATATGGTCAATATGCACTAGCAATTAAAGGCAAACAATCATATATTTGCATGGTACAATATAAGATTGCATGTCAACTTAATAACATGCTGAATTAAACAATTAACGCCTATCAATACGGTGATATAGTTTCATGGCATGTCATTGTGGCAACGATGAATGCACCGATTGCATAAGGTGACACCATGATTATAAGCTTTACACAGAAATGTCATCGTTGACCTAATTGCTCGTGCACTGACACTTGAAATTTTTCCACACGATTCGAAATAAAAGGCGATCATGAAGCCATTTTTCCAATCAAACGTAGTTTTACGGAATTTGTGTGAAGGATTGTAGGAAAAATGAGTTTATTGAAAGCATGGAATGACGACAACTTTTTCCGTGTGCAATTCATTTCTTTGACTCTGATTGGTATTGAAAACAATGTCCAATTATTAAACCGGATTCGTTTCAATGTCTGTTTAGTGTCTATACTGGTAATGGATTTGGCAACCGCTCTTTTTGCATTGGAAAATATCAGTGATATTGCACTTGTATGTGATAGTCTAGCTCCTTTTTTTACTGCATATTTAGGGGTTTTCAAGCAACTACATCTAAGAAAACACAAGCAGGCGTTATGGGAAATCATTAATCATTTGAAGAAAATGAGAGATTGTGGTAAGCTTGAATGTTTTTTAGACAGTAAATTATGTTTTTTGTCGATGTTAATATAAATTCAAGTTATAACAGTTCTTAACATAACCGAATTATGGAAGTTTTCATATTCAAGGTATCAATCATATTTCCTGTTTTCTAAACTGCAAAATATTATTTGACTCTTTAATGCGCGTCTAAAAAAAATTCGAAAAGATTCAAAATCGTTAATTTGTGCAAAAATTGGCCTCGTTTTTTTAAATTTTGTTTACATCGCATCAAAAATTGGTAATCTGCGAACAAAACTCTATGGAATCAAAATGTATGAATATGCTTTTTGATATATTATGTAATCTGGTAACATAGGCCACCGGCTATATTGGAAGACAAAAGCATATTCAATATTAACCATGGAAAGCCCCTTCATCTACTCATCAATTCAACGAACACAACAAATGTTGAAAAAGCTAACCTGCCAACTGTTGAATATTCATCTATTAGACGAAAGAAAGATGTGTGTTGATGATTCTGTACGCTTTCAGGTTTGTTTTTGCTTATCTTTCCCGAAAATATTTTCTGCATATAGGTTAAACAACATTACTTTTTGGGGTTTAAATAAATGTTGGAGGGTGCACAGAGAATTTATGTTGAATTTATAAGCTATGCTTGGATTATTTTGGATTGATTATAACTGAAATACTGAATTATAAATAACATAAATTGTTGCATTGTAAAAAGCACTGGTTCATATTATTTATATTTAATTAATTCAGTTTGAAATGGTAAATACCGAAATTTGATTGGGCTAGATGGTTTTTAACTACACAAAGGACGCTTTTTATGCGTTTTTTACGCGGCTTATTTTACGCGGATTCCGGAGTTTACGCGTTTTTTTTACGCGGCACGTATGGGTCTCCTACGAAAGGCAGAAAATCGAAAGGCAGAATCACGAAAGGCAGAATCACGAAAAGCAGAATTAGGAAAGGCAGAATATTTCATAAGGCAGAATAACGAATGGCAGAATCAAAAAATGGACTTTTTCTTTTTAACAATACACACTCGCGGCCTTTGGCCGACTCTATTGTCCAAGTGTGTGCTGCCCTTACTCGCTACCGCTCGTTCGGACTTAACTAAGGGAAAGAAAACCTGTTTGAATAATCCTAGAAAACCAGTAGATCAGTCGTTTGAATGCGAGAGCCCGCCGCTTCCGACGGCGGGTCGGCGGCCGGCTCGGACCGCGGAAACCACGGCGGCTTTGTGCCGCCTCGGTTCCTTGCCCTCCTTTATGCGTCTTCGCCGCATGAATTGTTTTATGTTAATTATAATCAACTAGCCGTTGAGACTAGTGTAAGTTATACCTACCATCGAAAAATTACTCTCCGCGATGCAGTGAGATTCTTTAGGACCTGAGCCAAACCAGTTTGCCCGTTTCTGATCTAATAATTAGGCTTGATTTGCACCTCCCATCAAAACTGGTCATTGCTTGTGACCAGTTATTATGTCTGGTTACCATAAAATATTAAATAATAAAGGTAGAGTAGCAGCTTTGATACCGTGACCAGGATTCGCACTAATTTGTCATCACGCACTTGCCTATCGTGAGTTAGGTTTTGCTACCAGTGATTCTGCCTTTCGTGCCCTTCGAAATTCCGCCTTTTGAAATATTCTGCCTTGTGTGTACGGCCATAGAGTTCTGCCTTTCATGATTCTGCCTTTCGTGATTCTGCCTTCTGTGGCGAACCCGCACGTATCCCCCGCGTAAAAAGCGACTGTAGTGTACATCAAAAATCGTCGAAATAAATTTTTCAAAAAATCTGTACTATAGAAAAAAAATTTGGACGATAACGCTGATAAAAAACATGCGTGTGCAAAGTTCTGGGTACATTATTTTAAATCATACAGGCCCGCTTGTTGAAAACTTAAGAATTCTGCTATTGCTACGATTTTTACAAAACAAAAACTTAACTTTAAAACTCTTAAGAGGAAATACATAGTTTCATATTTATTCCCTGCATAACAAACACACAGGGTATAAAATATGTTTTGAGATAGTTTTATACGCCTATCAGCTAAATTTTCGATTCTGAAATATTTTGGTTAAGTTGATATACTGGGTTATACATACATACAATTCATTCATTAGCTTTCCATTTCGTTCCATTAGCTTAAAAAAACTAGTATACAAGCCTTCTTGATATTGTTTTTTGAAGACATGTAAGTAATTGTATTAATATTCTATAGCTACAACACGTGAGCTTCAGATAATCGAAGAAAGTATTAAAATTGACCAGTATCTGGCCACAGCTTTCCTGTCATCAACAATAACAACCGCTTCATTATTTGTCGTTGCCGCCTTTGGAAGAGGATTATATAATTCGATATTCAACGAAAGTTCCCATTGGCCACTTCCGCTGTCGCTAAGGTACAAGTTACGACATATTTCTTGATTCGAATCGACTACTTTTTCCATCCATTCACAGTTTTCCGTTTGACACGAGCCATCCAGTCGTATTCGTTATCCTGTTTATATGGTCGAGTGCTGCGATGTACATGGTTGCATTTGCTAGCGTGTCGAGTGATGCAGCGTTTGCTGGAATAGCCTCTAATCTGGCAGCTCACTTTCAGTGCATAAAACTCAGATTTGTAGACCGAAGTTTTTCCAATGAAGACGAGTCTTTAAAAAAATTGATAAAATATCATGCATCAACACTGCATTTGTCACAAAAGCTAATGGCTTCATTTCGAGTGATAATTTTCCAGAACCTGTTGGTTGCTTCTGTACTGTTATGTGCATTGGGCTTCCAGTTGGTAATGTTTCTTGGTTCTTCAATCATGTTCATATATCTTGCATTCGTTTCTGCTATTGTAATTCAAATTACATTTTTCGCATATTTTGGGTCATTATTGTATCACGAGGTTCGTACGAATACAAACTAAATATTATTGTCGATACAACGGCTGACATATTTTAGAGTACTTCAATTGCTGACGCTATCTACTGCAGTAATTGGTATGAAGCTTCACCTAAAACCAGACGGATATTATTACAATGTATCATGCGAGCTCAGCTTCCAGTTAATACGAAAGCCGGATTCATGGTTGCTTCGTTGCCAACAATGAGAGCAGTAATTATAATATTACGTTGTAACATTCACTTTTAAACATTGTTGTAATTATTCTTACAGATATTGAGCTCAGCTGGATCCTATGTGGCACTTCTTCTGTCATTCACATGAGTTACTTAGAATAACAATAATCAATAATTTTGATACGTAGATGAATCGGTATACGAATAAACCTGCATCAATTGAGTAGCTTAACGATTATAGGCGCATGTCGCTACATCGTATAGTATTTTTCGTTTATCTATATATTCACAAAGATTCTAGTAACGTTCAAATCACTTGTTACATTTGATCAATAAATAATGCACGTGGTCCCGTTCTGAATAAATTCACAATTTCGATTTTGTGTTTTTCGGACGATTTTGATAGTCTCTTGCCTTTATCCTAGAACGGTATGGCAAAACCGAAGCTCTAATTTGTTTAGACTAGTTTGACGAATGTTTGTGTGGGTTGGGGAGATCTAGTTACGCCATAGGTGAATTTTGTTGCATATGTGGTTTCAACATCTTCTTATATCTTCTTATATATAATTATGCAATTCCGAAACGCAGTTGGTGTTATTGATATTGTTTCTCTCGTTTCTGACTTTATTCGATCATGAAATGGCTAAATATTATTCAATGTGGGTATTTTTAGAACCTGGATAATTTACAGAGACCAGAACTCGTCCTCAGATGCGATCTAGAATTCCAAGCTGTTGCTTTCCGGTCTTTTGAAAGATTTTTAAATTTTCACTCTACTCAAAAAATAAAAAAAAGATCGGTTTTAACAGATCTAGTGTCGACTGAATGGGCTATCATTCAAACCTTAGGGAATGAAACCCATAGATATTACACTTAAAACTTGTTTCTTGTTACCGTAGGAGATATATTTGACAACGATGTCAAAGACCAGGCACCAACACTTATCACTCTTACTAAATCTACAAAATTTACCTGTATCGTCGACTGGTTTCGAGAAAAATTCTGCTCAGTAGTAAAGTAATTGGTAATTAGATAGATAAAAATCAATCAACAGTCGTTGAATACAAAAATATTAATCTATGTTAGAATATAGATACATTCTGTGTCTGTGTATGTATGTGAATATAGACTTGTATGTAAAAATGTATTTTCGTATTTGTGAGTATTATTATTATTTTTTGTTCAAGTAAAGGTATTGATATTATTTTGTTGACACGGCACAATACAAATCAATGTTTTACGGAGCGGAGCCAATTAAATCTAATGCCTTATTGTCTAAAATATCTTATGACCTAAAGACAAATTTTTGTATCCTTGCTGCCGACTACGAGCTCAAACTAAATCTAATACTAAAACCAACATGTATTGCCTTTCTCCTAGAAAGGTATAGCAATCACTGGAGAAACCAAAGGTATAAAAGTGGTCCCAATGGTCGAATGTCATATACCACTCGACACCTTTCGACGAACTGAGCATTTTCTGTATGTATGTATGTATGTATGTATGTATGTATGTATGTATGTATGTATGTATGTGTGTGTGTGTGTGTGTGTGTGTGTGTGTGTGTGTATGTGCAACTTTTTTTTCTCACTCACTTTTCTCAGAGATGGCTGGACCGATTTTCATTAAATTAATTGCAAATGAAAGGTCTAGTTGCGCCATAGGTTGCTATTGAATTTTATTGTAATCGGATTTTTAGTTTAGAGGTTATGTATCAAAATGAAAAATCACGAAACATCAATATCTCAGAAACCACACAACCGATTTCAATAACTGGTTTCAAATGATTGGGCTGTCCCCAGAACCATTAACTTTTGAATTTCGTTATGATTGAACATATGGTTCAAAAGTTGTGTAAAGAAAAGTTATCCTGAGGTTGTTTAAACTCACTCAATTTTCTCAGTGATGGCTGAACCGATTTTCACAAAATTAGTGTCAAATGAAAGGTCTAGTTGCCCCATAGGTTGCTATTGAATTTCATTGTAATCGGATTATAACTTTGTCCGTTGTTCATAAAAATGTGAAATCACATAATGAAAGTAAACATATTTTGACTTTCTCCTAACGATCACTGGCTAAATAAAAGGTAGAAAAGTGATCCAAACGGCCGAATGTCATATGCTACTCGACTCAGTTCGACGAATCGAGCATTTTCTGCATGTATGCATGTATAGGTGTATATGTTTGTGAGAGAGTGTGGGTGTGTACGTGTGTATGTGCACCTTTTTTCGCACTCACTTCTCTCAGCGATGGTCTGACCGATTCTTTCTATCTTGGTGTCAAATGAAGGGTCTATTTGCCGCTTAGGTTGCTATTGAATTTCATTGTAATCAAACTTTTAGTTTTGGCGCTGCGTCAGAATGTGAAAAACGCTCTTATATCTCAGAAGCTATTAACATAGTTGAATTCAAATAAATGGGCTTTCAAACCCTTAAACAATGAATTTTATAATGTTCAAACATGTGGTTTGAAAGTTATAGAAAGAAACGAAACCCGCAGACTGTTTAAAACTATAGCTACGATCAAAATATGTGGCTTCGACATCATTTGAATTTAATATTATACTACTTCAATGTTTGCGGCCTTGCTCGGGATTGAAGTTGAAATTAAAAGTCATTTCTATCATTTCACTTTTTTCCTTTCTTTTAGAAAGGTGTGGCAATCACTGCAGAAACTAAAGGTATAAAAGTGCTCGAAAGGGCCGAATGTCGTATACCACTCGACTCAGTTCGACGAGCTGAGCATTTTCTGCATGTGTGGGTGTGTGTAACGATCTCCCAATCTCACTCGATTTTCTCAGAGATGGCTGAATCGATTTCAATGAAATCAATTGCAAATGAAAGGTCTAGTTGCTTTATAAGACCCTATTGAATTTTATTGTAATCACGAAACATCAATACCTCATAAAACTACACAACCGATTTGAACAAAATTGGTTTCAAATGAACGGGCTACCTAAAAACCCTCAACTTTTGAATTTCATGAAGATTGAACATATGGTTCAGAAATTACAGAAAGAAACGTGTTCTGGAGACTGTTTAATCTCACTCATGTTTCTCAGAGATGGCTGGAACGATTTTCATAAAATCAGTGTCATATGGATAGTCTTGTTGCCCCATAAGACCCTAATGATTTTTTTTGCGAACGGATTATTACTTTTCCTGTTATGTTTAAAAATGTGAAATCCAGCTATGAAAAGAAACATATTCTGATGACTACTTGGGCTCACTCACTTTTCTCAGAGATGGTTGACCCGATTTCCACAGAATTAGTATCAAATGAAAGCTCTAGCTGCTTCATAATACCCTATTGAATTTTGCTGTAATCGGAATGTAACTTCGTCTGTAATGTATCGAAATGTGAAAATCACTAAACTTCATTATCTTAGAAACTACACAACAGATTTGAACAATATTGATATCGGATGAACGGGATATTTAAGGGTTAACTGATAAATTATGATTGAACACGTGGTTTCAAAGTTTGAATCCCCCATACGTTCCCTTTTCATTTGATTGTAATCAAACTTAAGCAACCGTTATGTTTTAATTTGTAAAACAACGAAAGTCTATTATCTCAAGTACTACACGACTTATTTGATCATAACTAGTGCCATACAAACGAGTCAACTCTCGAACTTACAAATAACAAACTTCATAAAAATTTGATATACTGTTCAAAAGTTTCGTGAAGAAACGAAATTCAAAGACTATTCAACACTATAGCTGCTTTGATCAATATATATGGCCTCAACATGATTTAAATGTGGTATCGTACTATTTGAACGTTCCCGGTATCGCTCGTGATTAAATTGTTCAAAATTAAGGGTCATTTCTTATGTTTCGCTATTTCTGAAGCACTAACATTACGTCAAATTTCATATTTTATACTTTAATTACAACATCAATATTTTAGAACCCAAAGAGTGAATATACCTTTTTGGATTTAAGCATTCATGTAAATTTATTTTCACAAATAATAAGTTTGAATGAGAAAGGCTGAGTCTGACCGCTAGGTGGATTAATTTAGGTTTTTTATCAGAAATTTGTTTCGCTGTTAAATGGGTTAATGCTCTTAAAATAGCTATAAACATGTAGCATGTATGGGATTATTTATGTTGGTATGTGTGCCAATGTATGTTCGTAATGGTGCATTTATGTTCGTAAGTGTGCGATCTACCGTATGAGCCATTGTTGGTTGCCAAAAAAAACATTATTCAGAGCGGAAAATAAATGCCGCAGAGATTATCGGATTGTGATTTTGTTTCCAAGAATCGAAGTGTATATCTAATCTATTTCAAACAGAAAAAAAAACTGTTTCAATAATTGAGAAGGCTCGTATCAGAAAGGACAACTAACACCGCCAGGTGGATTATTTCGTGCTTTAACATGTAACAAAAATACATGTAAAAACAATATGTTTGGTACCTGTCTACTGGGCTTCAGTTTGGATCACAATGTTACTCCATTGGTAAAATTGGGTGGAGACGCCTGGTGTCTGTAATCATGGTCATAGACCTCCGCACGCAATTCATTTTAAAGCAGAAGTAAAATAAAAGGCGCAGCAAACTCCCAATGCCCAAGTTGCACGAAATTGAAATAGGTTGAAATTATTTGCTTGTTTTGCATCTATTAGGGTATCGAACGCCTTCGGCAGTGGTTTCCTTCGGCCAGTTTTTGCATGAGACTAGTTATTTTGATCTACATTTGTCACAATCACATGCCGATCTAGCGAATTGAAAGTAAACAAGGTTTTAATAGACATATCTGATGTATTGTTTTTCAGGCTCGTTGATTTTTCGACATACGTAAGAATGACTATTTCGGTGATAGCGTCGAACCATCCAAAAACCATAAAAACGAATTGGATGAATTTTGATATCTCTATTGATGTAATTTTGTCCAATTGTTTGTATGACCACCACGAAAAACCCCCTTGAAAAACAGTTTTGAAAAGGATATAATTATTAGGGTGGGGAAAAGTAAGCGATTTTCCAGAACCAAGTTTTTTTTGTTTCCTTTTGGGGCCCCAAACAACCCTAAACTTACCGGAAGTCGATTGGTTTTGTCTCCGCTTGGCGCATTGCATTTCAAATTTGTATGAAAATTTATATGGGAAAACCTACTTTTTTGCATTTACCTTTCTAGAGAGCTCAATAATGATCTAATAATGCACTACATTATGTAAAGTATTAGTATTTAGATGCCTAACAACTTTGCAGAAGGCAATGAAGAACTAGGATGTCCCTAAGAAGAGCTATAGCTGTTCAAAGTTGAGTATGTCGATTTAAATACAGAAAATCTTGTTTTCTGCCAACATTACCAATGTACCGGCGCCAGTAGGACTCCCATCAGAAATAACCTGTTGTAACGAGTTTATACACTCAGCTGGATCAAACAAACAAATTCAGGTCAATATTCTAGGCGTAGGTAGAATCTACAAAGTGTTTCAGAGGTTACTTCTGATGGAAATCTGACTAACGCCGGTACACCGGCAGTGTTGGCAGAAAAAATGATTTGCAACATCAATTTCGACATACTAAACTTTGAACAGCTCCAGTATTTTTTTGGGATACCCTAGCTCTTTGATGTGTTCGGCCAAGTTGTTAGGCATAAAAAAACCTACCATTTGAAGTAATGAAACTTATGGTTTGAACCACTTTGAGCTCTTTAGAATGGAAAATGCAAAAACGTTGGTTTTTCCATACAAATCTCCATATAAATTTGAAATGCAATGCGCCAAGCGGAGACTAACAATCGACTTCCGATAAATTCAGGATTGTTAGAGGCTCCAAATAGAACAAAAAAAACTTGGTTCTGGCTTTCTGCTATCAAGTTTCGTTTTTTCCATACAACGATTCCTCACCCTAATAATGATGTAGAGAATACATTTCAATATCCGTGTTTGTATAACTCCGTTAGCCTCAATTTTAACACTTATCTTCAAAAATCTGGATTGCTGGAAATCAGAAGAAATCCAGCCAACCAAATCAGTACGACGAAAAGATGTGCATGATACAAAAAAAGCATTCGCACAGTTCATTACCATCAAAATCAACGATATTCTAATTTGTAGTGGATAATGAACTGTGCGAATGCTTTTTTGTATCATGCACATCTTTTCGTCGTTTGTTACTAACAATATAGGAAAAAAAGTTTATATATTCATACAAAAAGTACAATACAACTATTTTGGTTAGACAGGCTAAAAAGTTTAATTTGCATGATTAATTATGATTCCCAATTTTTTTTTCATGAAAATATTTGTTTGAGTGAAGTCAAAACTAAGTAGTTAAGTTGTTTACCAAAGACTGATGGTATATTTAAAATATGTAGGTACTTCTATATTGTTCTTGATTTTATTACTTTGATTATAAATAAAAATTGCATACCGATGTTTGACACAGTGCTCATTCTAAGTTGTAAAGATGTTATTTTAAAAACGTAAATCCTAGTTGAAAGAGTAAACTTGAGCAGCAGAAATTGTTAAAAGCTAAGGTGAGATTCATAAAGACATTTTACGGAACCTACTTCTTTTGACGAACAATTTTAAATCGAAATTGTATTTTTTCTCTATGAATGAAGAAGCATCCCAAGAAACCTTTTACTTCTGCAGATACTAGAACATGCTTCATTTAATAATCTGCATTTTGATTTTATTTTAAGTATATTAACATATACAATTTTACCTATCTGGTTCAAACGCACAAATACCAGACGATCGTATCGAAGCAAAAACTGAGTTAACTAGCTGTTTTGTGAAAACATATTCCTGCACTATATCATACACACTTTAATCCTTTTCTACTCGTAAAAGTAACTATGTTCATCATTGGCACTACTATAATTTTGATCAAAACAAACGTTTGTTCCGAGCGAACAAGAAATATTCATGCTGTTATTTGAACTACACTATTGTAGAACTATACTGTTTTCGTAAACATTGCTGTAGATATTAAAGTGGACGGAGAAAAGTTTCTTAGAACGAAAACTAAACCGATAAGACTGGATTTGAAAAAGCAGGGTGTGATGTAATATTGATAAACTGCTCATAAATGCATAACAGTCTCATGTAAATTTTCATTTTTTTTAGATAAACTTCAGAAGCTCCTTTACATAACGTGTGCTCTCGAAAAATCATAAAAAAGCTATGTATGTTGCTAAAATGAAAAAAATTAAATTTTGGTCAGTCCCACGTTACTAATAAACGCAAAACAGGCTCAGAGCTATTAATAATTAGTGGAAAATCATAGAAACTTTCACTAAAAGACCTATTGAAGTGTACTAATCGGAACAACAATAACCTAATTACAGTATTATGAATGCATGTTTTTTGATTGAATCAATTGAAAGGAAAAATGCAGTGGTTTTTAGTGGTGGTCTGATGCGTTTTACTCAGTTGTACGTTTTTGGCTGTGTGGCTCTTATGCATTTATGGGCCGTAAAATACTAAGATTATTCGCCTTCAAATAAATTCATAATACCAATTTTAGGGAGGATAAGGTTTGGGTCAAATTTGATAGACACTTTTCATTTTTTTTTGCATTTCGTTCCACAAAGTCATAAATTGAACGAGCTTTCTACTGCATAAAATCAGAATTTTCAGTATGCAAAAAGTTGCATATTTTCCAATAGAATGACATAACGCATTAATTATTACTCAACTTTAAATAAAGAAGCGACTTGGTGCGATAGACACCATTCATCGTGGCTTGATTAATTCATTCATTATTCATGAGTTCACGCCATTTTAGCTCGAAAGCAAAAATATCTCCTTATATTATTGCCGGAGGTTGACATCCATATATTACTCATTCACGACCGGTTTGTCAGCCTCCTTAGGAGATGGGCGTAATAGATCTTTATTATATAAAATTAATGAGAGGAAACGATCTATATGATTTCTTCTTCTTTCACGCCATTGTAATCCACTGGCATTAACTGAGCAATTTAATAAGGATGAAAAGAGTGTTGAAAGGCAAAGCGCGTAAAATGAAAACGTGTTAATCCTGAAATCCGCGTAAAAACGCGTAGATTCCGAAATCCCTATAACAAACCGCTTGAAAAGAGACGTTAGTGTAAGTGTATGATTATTATGCATTGCACTTGTTCGCAAAAGCCCAGCCGAAACCCTAGAGTATTTTTACGGTTCAATATTTGTATACAAGCGCTACATGATTACCCCTTATGTAAATAATAAACTTAAAGATAACTGGTTAGTTTTGTTAGACAGATGTTTTAAAAAATTGGATATCCTTAGCACATTCATGCTCAATTTAGCATCAACCAATTTTTGAATCGCATGTGTGATGTGTGACTTTTTCACATAATGATCCCATCGATAGCATGTACATGTAAGTATGTCACGCTGTGTGACTCACACGTCACTAACAGCTCACAGCAACAAAAGGCTGACACAAAGCTGGAAGAAAATTGGAACTATAGCCACAGGAAAAAGTTTGAAGTAATATCTATTTATATGTTATAATAGCAGTTGACAGTTTTTATTTCTAAGCCGACCGCCTGCTTTCAAAGAGCAAGAGCAAATGCTCTGAACTCTCTGGTTCAGATTTGCAGAATCGGCAGTCGTCGTTCAACACTACGCCGATTTTCTTTAAATGATAAAAAGCGGGACAGTGTCCGGTGAGGAGTCCCGTGATTATCCGTAGGTCACTACGATTTAGACTAAGTAGCTTTCTGGCGGTTCCAGGGTTCGGATAGATAAACTGTTTGCCTTGTCTACAACCCTGTGCCTGTTGCCATTGGGATACTATTTCTAGCCTTTCCCAAGTTAATAGTTCGCTTTTGATAGCGGAAATGGACGTACCCAGAAACGGCTCGGGACCAATAAACCGCTGAGCTGATCCCTGTCTTGCTAGGTAGTCAGCGTGTTCATTACCCTCGACTCCGCAGTGTCCGGGCACCCAAAACAGAAAAACTGAATTCTGTCGGGAAAGTTCCCGTAGAGTTTCAATGCATTCCCAAACAAGTTTGGAAGCGCATTTGACGGACTTAAGTGCTAGTAGTGCTGCTTGACTGTCCGAGAATATACCGATTTTCGCATGTCTGTAGTTGCGTTGCAGACATATTTTTGCGCAGATATATATGGCATATACCTCTGCTTGAAAAACGGTGGGCCATTTTCCCAGGGAAAACGTTTCACTGATACCGGGTCCGTATATACCAGATCCCGTTAGGGATCCCATTTTCGAGCCGTCCGTGTAAAAATTGACGATGCCAGGTGGAAGATTAGGCCCTCCATTGTTCCACATAGAGCGGTTTGTTTCAATCACTCTATATGGAATATCCATGTTAGACCTAACGTCCATCCAGTCGGAGACTGTGGTTAATAGCGGAGTTAGTTTGAACTCCCTAAGTATGCGAAGGTGGCCGATTTGGTCCCCTTCAAGTATGGTTTTCCTCCTTTGCAACCTTAGAGCGCCAAGCTCTGCTTCCTTTTTCACATGAAGATGTAGAGGTAGTAGGCAAAGCATAGCTTCCATGGCTGCAGTTGGAGTTGTTCGCATAGCGCTGGTAACCGAAAGACATGCAAGTCTTTGAACTTTTTTGAGTTTGGCTTGCGCAGTCACTTCGTTCACCTTAGGCCACCACACTAGGGCAGCATAGGTGATTCTTGGTCGGGCAATGGTCTTGTAAGACCAGAGTGCCAAGTCTGGTTTCAGTCCCCAGGTCTTACCGAAGAGAGTTCTGCAGGCCCAGATCGCTGAGATCGCTTTCTTAGCGGCATGATCCAGTTGTGCAGACCAGTTCAGTTTCTTGTCCAGAATAATTCCGAGATATTTGACTTCATTGCTGAAGCCCAGTCTAACTCCACTCAGTATTGGAGGAGTGATGGAGATCGTCCTTCGTCTGCCGAATGGAATTAGGACTGTTTTTAAGGGGTTTATGTTTAGACCCTCCTGTAAACATCATGACATGGTGGTATTCAGAGCCGTTTGCATTCGGCTCGACAGAGTTGCGTCATCTTTACCTCTGACGATGAGGACGATGTCATCGGCGTATCCAATGACCTCGTAACCAAGCTGTGAAAGCTTGTTGAGAAGTGCGTCGACAACTAGTGACCATAACAAGGGCGAGAGAACTCCTCCTTGCGGACACCCCTTGATCACTGACATTGTTACAGACGAATCTCCCAAGGTTGCTGTGATCACTCTGCTAGAGAGCATTGCGTGTATCCAGTTCCTTGAAGTTTGGTCGATTCCCTTATGAGAAAGAGCCGTATCGATTGATGCAAAGGACGTGTTATCGAAGGCCCCTCCAATATCAAGAAAGGCACATAGCGCCGTCTCCTGATAACTTAGGGACTTTTCAATCAACGTCACTAAGCTGTGAAGAGCAGTTTCTGTTGACTTGCCGCTTTGATAGGCATGTTGGTTCCTGTTCAGCGGGGAGTCTTTAAGAAACTCATCACGGATATATTTATCCATTATTTTCTCCATCAACTTGAGAAGCGATGAAGTCAGACTTATGGGTCTGAAAGTTTTAGGTAGGGTTTTGTCCTTTCTTCCAACTTTGGGGATAAACACTACCTTCACCTTCAGCCAGTTATCCGGAATATGGCCCAGGATAAAGCTGGCTCTGAAGAGGTTGATGAGTTCGGACATGATAACTGCGGCCGATTTTTGTAGAAAGATGGGTAGTATGCCGTCTGGACCAGGAGACTTCATAGGGTCGAATGAGCTTAGAGCCCAACCTATTGAAGCTTCCGTAAACAGTCGACGGGCCAGCAGGATGGACTCCCGAGACGCCATATGTCTCGAATTGTCCTGCCGCGACCCATCACTATTCAGTTCTTCGGTCTCTGTCGATCCAGGAAAGTGGGTGTTTATAAGAACCTCCAGCGTTTCCTTGGTAGTGACAGTGAGGCATCCATCCTCTTTCCTCACCTGTCCTAAACCGTTAGTATGGTCTTTGGACATCGCCTTTTGGAGCCGCGTAGCTTCCGGCAGAGTTTGGATTCTTTCACAGAAACTAACTCTGGATTTCCGTTTAGCCTTGCGTAGCTCGGCGTTGTATTTAGTGAGGGACGCCCTGTAGTCGTCCCAGCTAGACGTGACTTTTGCCCTGTTGAACAACCGCCTAGTTTCCCGACGAAGGTCACTAACTTATTCCACCAGGGTACGTCACGGCATACTGACCGCTGTGTTAGTGGACAGTTAGCGTCGAAAGCATCCATGATTCTGTTTTGTAGATCATTTGCTGCCGAATTCAGGTCAACAGAATTTCGAATGTTGCTGTAACTGAAAGTTCGTGAATCGATCAGGCATTCCTTAAAGGATTCCCAATCTGTATTCTTAGGATTTCTGAACAGCTCTCTTTTCAGAGGGTTAGCCTCTATATTAAAAACGATGTGTCTGTGGTCCGACAAACTAGTTTCATCGGAGACATGCCAATTTTTAATCCTTTCAGAAATAGAGGCGCTACACAGAGTGAGATCAAGGACCTCCTGTCTAATAGCGTTGATAAACGTGGGGTTATTCCCTACATTACATACATTGACATCGTTAGAAGTAAGGTATTCAAGTAGGTACTCACCCCTGGTGTTGGTGTCCGAGCTGCCCCAGATCGTGTGGTGAGCGTTGGCATCGCAGCCGATCAGAAACGGCTTGTTGATGGCCTTGCAGTACCGCACGAGCGCAGCAACTTCGGGTGGCGGTATATCACCTTGGTCGCCCGGGAAGTAGGCCGACGCGACAACCATTTCCTGCTTTCCTCTGGTTGTCGGTACTTCAACCGTGACGGCAACGACGTCGCGTTGGATAAATTCTGTAATAGGTAAAAATTTTAATTCTCTATTTAGCAGAATTGCAGTCCTTAATTTGGACTGCGTGTCACAGTAGATTAACCTACCGTTAGGAGCGTTAAGTCCGAGAACTTTGGATTCGTTGATCCACGGCTCCTGGATGAAAGCAGCCGCTAGCTGCTCTTTGGCGAATCTCCTGCAAAGAACACCCGAGGCGCCTTTTGCGTGATGGAGATTCGCTTGCACGCAGCGAAGGCTGCTCACTTTGCAGTGAAGTTGCCGTCTTTGTCCGGATCGGAAGATGATCCTGGTATTGGCTGACGGCTGCCAACAGCGGTTTGGCTGGTTGATGGAAGTTGCTCTTCCTCACTGTTCGGCTTCGGTTGCAGCAGTCGATTGGCAACAGAAGGTCGTCGCGCACACTGTGGCGGTTTTTGACTCCGGGGGGTGCGACTTTTCGGTGGTTGATGCTTCACACTCTTGCGAGTCTTCGGCGGAACCGTCCGAGCAGCCGCGGGGTTGCGTTTTTTGGGTGGTGACAGGGCACTCACGGGGGAGCATCCTGCGCGTACCTTCCCAATCGCAGGGTTGCGTTTGGGTGGTTGTGGGGCACTCCCGGAGGAGTTTCCCACGCGAACCTTTAGCCCATTCGCAGGATCGTTTTGCCTGGGTGGTGGCAGAGTACTCCCGGAGGAGTTACCCGCACGTACCTTCCCTGACATTGCGACGGAGTCTTTCCCGCCTGTGAGGTTCGGCCTTCCGCTTACCTTTCGGATGCGTGCTTTGCCGAAACCGTAGTGCAGTTCATAATTTCTACTCTCAACGAGTTTGGCCGATTCTTCGTCAATATCCAGAACTAGTTCGACCAAGGTCTTTACCAATTTGCGGTTACGGACTCGCCACATTTTGGTAGAGAGATGGTCGTTCTGATTCTGGAGTGAACGAAGAATCTTCTCGTCCGGAGAGTTCGCACTGTCCGCGAAGTAACCGACATACCGTCTGGCCTTCGGCAGATCCTTCATGTGGTATACACGAAGTTGTGCTCCCTCCCATGGTACGAGAGAAGGTACCTCCCTTTCCAACCACTGCACTGTGTCGTTGTCGGCACAGGCAAGTTGCAGGAAGCCATTTTTTAGATGGTAACCGTTAAACTTGGGCTTGGTGGTTGGATTTTCCTGGTCCGCAATGTGATCGAGGATGGAGGTCCGGACAGCCTGAAGCTGGTCCGTTGTGAGTAGGGAGCTGGGGTGGGTAGCAGAAGTAACCGCAAGGCTTATAGCTCCCACCATGTCCCTATATGTGGCCTTCGGGAGCGGCTTCGAACCCGATGACCCCAAACCAGTGCCGTTCCGCAGTTTTTTAGGCTGTGGACACTTAGTACTGGTGTTTGGTGACACCAAGTCGTCCGACCGCTGTCGCTTGACGGCAACTTGGTTCGATTGAGCAGGCTGCTCTGTTGGAAGGAGGGCCAGCTTCCTGGCTTCTTCGTACGAGAGACCGGAGCGAAGATTTTTGCTCAGTCGCCGCCTTTGCGCATTCGAAAGTCGCTTGACAAGGGGTGCCGATGATTCGGGTTTCCCTTCGTCATCGGGCCTTGTCTGTGGACCGGGAACTAAGTCCCCTTGACTTTCGTCATTCCCTTGTGGAGAAAGTAGGATTAAGGATGAAGCCGAGGGTCCTCCGTCCAGCGATTCGCTGTCGAGGTTGAAATCATCCTCATGCTCCATCTCCTCCGTTCTGCCCGGTGCGTTTGTTTTTATTGGACTACGCTCCGATGAGTCCATGGGTTCCGGCAAAGAAAGGCTGCCGGTGGCCGAATTTTGTGAAGTTTTGTCGTTCATAAAATTCCTACGAGTCGCTGGGTAAAGAAGAGTCCGCTGCATCAGTGACCCGCGTGATGCAGTAAGGGCTAATTACTGTGAAGGGTGCCCTGGTACTCCACAGGCTCCGTTAGAGGCTGGGTATTTCTTAAACGCCCCCCACCACGTCATCCATCGGCACGGGTCGCATAACACCTTAGCTTAGGGGTTTTAACCATTGGATTTTACGCAACAGCCATGGTTAAGAGCTGTTGCAACCATCCTCCTTTACAGGGGCTTTGGACCCTCTGCTACACTTCTCAATAATTCAAGTCTATTCGTGAAGGCTAAACTGAACCAAGAGAATCGTAACAGGCGGAGTTACAATTGTACTTATTACGGAAGTCACTTTACGGTGAAAGATATTTCTTTCTCACGATAACGCCAGATCTCGACGTATTTCTAAGATATTTTTCATCCAATTTTTTGCTCATCAACCGCTTTTTGTTGGAGATTAGAAAATCGATCTGTTTCTGATTCTTCTTGATACTGAAAAATAAATCCAATATATTTTATCATCAGATTTTTTAAGACTTATCCTATCTTCGTGAAATCATTTCTCCGTTCAAAATGGTCCTGAAATAATTCCACGTGAAACGTCATTTTTTCGTTTTCACTTCAGTGGTATGACACTTATAATAGCCCAATAACAATAACAATTATCAGTCGACGTGTTTCAAACGAGGACGGATAGTAAAAGTACAGAAGGAATTGGGTTGTAATTATACTATCGATAACTAGTAGAAGAAACGTGCGTAACAGTGAGTTTTAAGAGCCAGTTCGCGAGAGGCGCAACCGCATGTTGTTTTGATGTTCTCCGATTGGCCTGAAATTTTCAGCGTTTGTCTATTCAAAATAGGAGCTTTTGCAAAATTTTATTTTTTTTTTTCATTGAGGTTAAGTAGGGTGAAAAGGCCCTTACAGACCGCCTTATTTCATGTTAAAACACATGGTCACAATATATGGCGAAGAGGTAACATGACGAAAAAAAAAGCTTTTTGCTTTTAGGAATTGTCGATTTTCAGAGTCTTCCTACTCTTCTCAACATCACTAGAAAAAATATCTGAATGTAACGTTCTGTAGAGCAACTCAAGAGCTTTAATTTCATGTTTAAGCCAAGTGCGCCAAATGGGGTAAAACGGCCTTAGAATTGAAATTTTGCCAAACTTCCTACCTTGAACAGATAAACAAACGCTGAAAATTTCAGCCCAATCGAAGAACATCAAAACAAGGTCCCTCAGAAAGGTAGTTACGCATCTCGCGAACTGGCTCTTAAGAATTTTATATTTTTTATTTCCTTTAATTCCAATTAGTTCCGGTTCGAAGATTTAATCGAAGGATAAATTACGCCTCCGGCTGGCAATTTGTTTACAATGAGCCTAAGCTGCAGTCTGCAGATACTCGAAGACATTCAAGTTACTAAATCATGCAAAGTTTTAAAAAAAAATACATCACCGTTTCAAATCAAAAGTGGCGGAAAATATCTTTGTCGATCACGCAGAGGAATGAAAGGGTTTTCGAAATGACCACGTGGTTTTTTCCTGATTTATAATTTATTATTGCCACCAAGTCAAGAATAAAGCTTTTGTAATTTTTGTTAATCAATAAATTTACTTGACACGGATTGATAATTCATAAGTGTTACGGAATATTTGCGATTTTTCAGCAATTAGCTAATATAGCAAAATTTTTGAGGCTTTACTACATATTTTAAATTTATCAGAATGAAAAACAAAAATATTTTTTCGGTTTTGAAGAGGCTTTGTCCAATGTAGCATTTGCCTCTAAGGATTGTTAATTATATTCTGCAATGTGTCGAGTTTTGTGGCATTATTCCTGGAAGTATATTTTAATACTCAACGACTCGTAAAAAATCAACGTCTTGGTCTTAAAACAATTGATAAATTGATAGGATCAGTATTCAGCAATTGTTTTTCTTTTAAAATTTTTCTCAACTTTGCTGAAGAAAGCAGTCCGGTATATTGAAAAAATAGAAAACATATTTTTTATCTAACTGTTAGGTGGATTGATCGAAAAACCAAAAACGCCTTGTTCTGTGAAACAATTTTGCTGAAGACATTGAGTACATAAAATCAATTTTTCATAGTCAAATCTGGAACGATCACGATTTTTCGAATTTAGACCACTGTGCACTGTGGGATTTTCAAATAAATCTTTCCACCAATTGTAAATGTCTTGAAATATAATACTTGGAATATGTAGAAACTATTTTGGATGTTGTTTCAGAAAATTGTAGCCGAAAAACGAGTATGAGTATTTCGTCGTTTAAATATCCCTTTTTGTACTTTACGACCCTCAAAAAAGCATTACTCAAAAATGTACCGTACGATGATTTTGAAATTTTGACCAGTACTTAGATTTTTTGGTTCCTTTTTTTTATAATAACGGTCTGTTGGAGCACCGTGGATGGTTATAAGTTATAACCGAAAGACGTAACTATCTACGGACGCTTTTTTGTAGTAGAATTAAATGAAAACATTGCCTGTAATCAATATTTAATTCCATTTTACTCAGACTTTCAATAAGAAACTTATTTGAACTGATTTTTTTTTATTACAGGTCTCCAATCATTGTGGATGACTAAGTTTTGTAGTCCGTGGGACTACAGTCTGTACGACGATAACCCTGTTGAAGGATACGCGCGGCTTTCCCGTTCGTTTCTTATTAGTGGCAAAGGTAACTAATTGTAAACCGAAATGAACAATCAATTTACTTTCATTAAAATTTAAAAATTTAAGCAACAACCAGAGGAAATGTAAAATGCTGATAGTAAACTTTTGTTGCAGTTTTACAATAATCTATGCAACTTGGGTAATGTTTATCTTCACATATTTCACCGATTAAGTTAGAATGCAGTTACAATTTTTACTTCTTTATCTACTTGAATTTCTCCAATGGATTAACTGCGCAAGCATGGTTTTTAATGTCTGCCGCTACTAACTTCTTCTATCAGCACTGCCGTTGCATCAAAACTTATCGCCTCAAACGAAAATAAAATCCTGCAGTCATAATAATTTTCAAATCGCAGACTGCTGTTTTATTAAGAGTCAATAAGCTGTTAATTATCATTCTAACTAATCTAATTCAAACACATAAATTTCATCTAACTCAGTTTTCTGGAATAAGTAACCCTTGCAAAAATTCTCAGTTCGCCGACCTCCAGTAGCCATAGTCATTAAAGGTTATTGGTAAATAAAGCGTTAAGGGCAAAAAGAGTCGATTGATCGATTTCGTTTGGAAAACTGCACCAGTGATTATGGCAATAATAAATTAAAATTGCAAAATACAATTAATTGTTATTTATCGTTGAAATGTAATTATTATGTTGGACTTACCGATTTGAAGATCGAATATTTTCTAATTTTTTTTGGTTTGAATGTTTTTTCATATGTTTTTTTTTTTGTTCACAACAATTTATTTGACACGGCACAATACAAAAACGTGTTCAACGACGCAGGTTAAATCTAGTGTCATAGTTTTTAAGGTATCTTAAAAACTAAAAGCAAATTTTTCATCCTCGCTGCCGATTACGAGCTAAATTTAAATCTAGTATTTTAACTAACATGTTTTTTTTTTTAAATCGATGGTTCGTTGTTTAATGGATATCTTGTTGTTCCACAGAATCATGGAAGGCTTGTATTCCTTGGGCCCAATCGGGTTTGTGCGGGGTCTAGTTGCTGGATCTAATTCCGGGGCTAAGCGTGTTCTTGTCGTTTTGTTGGAATGTTGGCGGAAGGATCCCATTTCATATGTTATATGTCAGTTTTTATAAAATTACTTAAACTATCAATAACACCTAACAGTTCTTATTGCGCAGACAATCTAGCAAAATCATGATTAACATTGAAATTTCCACTTATCGATTATTACAGACATGGACGACATGCTGATGCAGTGCACTAAAAACAGTGTTTATGTGCTGAATTCTAGTTATCGATATCGGGTAAGTTTTCTTCAAATAACATTGGTGTATTCTAGAGTTCGTCAAAAGATTTTTTTCTACAAACTCCAGATCAAGTTTCACAATGTTGATACATTTGTCAAGTAAACTGTATGCAAAAGATTAATTCCAATTTAACCGCATAGAACAAAGCAATATCATAAGAAATGTCCCAGTTTTATTATTGTTTAAGTATTTTCTTTCAATCACGACTATTTAAAAGAACCTATGTAAATATGATATTAATGGTTACAAATATTTTTAGAGCCAGGACGCGGATCAATAGTGTGGCATCTTCGACAAAGTTGTATAATTTATTTTATAATAATTTTGTCTCTTCAAAATATGTAGTAGCAAAATATGATGTGAATAAATTCACTAATTTTCATAGTCTAAATCTAAACATATAAAAATGCAACTCTGTCTGTCTGTCTGTCTGTTCCATATAGGCTTGGAAACTACTGAACCGATCGGCGTGAAATTTTGTATATAGGGGTTTTAGGGGCCGAGAAAGGTGACTAAGATAGTTCGAGACCCCTCCCTCTTCTGGAAGGGAGGGGTCCCATACAAATGAAATACAAATTCATGCACATCTCGAAAACCAACCAACCAAATGGAACCAAATTTGGCAGGTGGATGTTTTTAGGGGTAAAAAATATATCCATAATGGTGTGACACCCCTCCCTCCACTAAAA
This sequence comes from Wyeomyia smithii, assembly GCF_029784165.1. Classification (NCBI taxonomy): domain Eukaryota; kingdom Metazoa; phylum Arthropoda; class Insecta; order Diptera; family Culicidae; genus Wyeomyia; species Wyeomyia smithii. The sequence goes on along the minus strand of NC_073695.1, from coordinate 120,922,500 downwards.
TGGAGGGGTTCCATGCAAATGAAACACACATTTCTGCACATCTCAAGAACTAACCAAGCAAATGAAACCAAATTTGGCAGGTGGATGTTTTTAGGGGTAACAAATATGTCCATAATGGTTTGATACCCCTCCCTTTTCTAGAAGGGAGGGGTCCCATACAAATGAAACACAAATTCATGCACATCTCGAAAACTAACCAAGCAAATGAAACCAAATTTGGCAGGTGAATGTTTTTAGTGGTATCAAATATATCCACAACAGTTTGGCACCTTTCCCTCTTTTTGAAGGGAGGGGTCTCATACAAAAGAAACACAAATTTCGCACAGCTTGAAAACCAATCCACCAAATAGAACCAAATTTGGCATGTAAATGGTTTTAGAGGTAACAAATAAATCTATAATGGTTCGACACCTCTCCCTCTTATGTGAGGGAGGGGTTCCAAACAAGTGAAACACAAATTTCTGCACATCTCGAGAACTAACCAAACTCGGCTGGAGAATATTTTTAGGGGTAACAAAGATGTCTACAATGTTTCGACACCCTCCTTCTTCTGAAAGGAGGGGTTCCACACAACTTTCTGCACATCTCGAGAAATAATCAAGCAAATGGAACCTCAAATTGATATGTTGAGGTTTTTGAGAGCAAGAAAAATTTTCGACTCCAGACGCCATTGTTAAATTTAAGATGGAAACTTCCGGTTTCTATCCGAAAAATGTCTCCGAATATCATTTTAAAATCCAAGATGGCGACTTCCGGTTTCTGAAAAACAGCGAGATATAACCAAATACCACTCAATATGGGTATTTCCGAAATCGTGATGTTGCACTGAAACCACAAATCGACCTCAGACAACATTTTGAGTTGTAAGATGGCGACTTTTGGTGACTGGAAAACTGCCGAAAATGACCCAAAAACAACCAAATATGGGTGTTTCTTTAACCAGAATGATACTCAGAAGCCAGAAATTGTCTCCAAATGCCATTTTGAAATCCAAGATGGAAACTTCCTGGTGCTGGAAAATAGAGGCAACTGACCAAATACCACCCAATTTGAGTGTTTCTTTAACCAGAATGACGCTCAGAGGTCAGAAATTATCTCCAAATGCCATTTTGAAATCCAATATGGCGACTTCCGGTTCCTAAACAACAGTGGCGAACGACCAAATAACACTCAATATGGGTATTTCCGGGATTGTTCTGATGCAATAAAACCACAAATCGACCTCAGACAACATTATGAATTGTAAGATAACGACTTCCGGTGAATGGGAAACTGCCGGAAATTTATTTATTTATTTATTTATTTATTCAATAATTCATCCGACAACAGTCTTAATGAATATATATAAAGTATGTGGCTGGGAAAAGCCGCCTCGAAAGGCCACGAAGGAAACTTTCGAGCCGGCATAAAAACCCAGCATCTTTTAGGAATACAAGTGCAGTATAACATATATCATAAAATAAAATACATCAATGAACAATTCACAATACACAATAAGTTACTAAAAATTAAAATTTTCAAAGTATCGATTGAAGAGCAGAGCCATTTGGCGGATAGGCTCGTTCAGGCCGTAGTTTGTGCGATGCGCATTTGTATGCAATAAACGCTGGTCTCGTCGAGGTCGTAGAGGGCAATGCAACTGTAACAAAGCCAAGATAGTTGGACAATTATACCGGCCTGTCAAAATTTTGTGTGTCATTTTGGTAATTATTTCTTTGCGGCGCTGTTCAAGTGGTGTGATTCCAACTAACAAGCATAGGCTTTCATAGGGTGGCAGGTGATCGGGATCTCTCCATGGTAGTGTGCGACAGATTCTTTTAATAAAGGTTTTCTGAACGCGCTCAATTCGCTGAATCCAGAACTCATAATGCGGGTTCCATATAGCGCACGCAGTTTCCAAAATTGAGCGAACCAAAGAGCAGTAAAGAGTCCGCAAGGTGCCATAATCAACGAACTCATTTCCGATTCTGAATATTAACCCAAGTTGACGATTAGCCTTAGAGATGATCATCGAAAAATGCTGCCTGAAAGTTAATTGCGTGTCCAACAGAACACCCAAATCAGTGACAATATCGGTACGTTGTAAACAAGTACCAGCAATGTTATAGTTGAACAATAGCGGCTGCTTTTTGCGCTGGAAACTAATCACAGAACATTTCGGAATGCTTAGCATCATATAATTGCGTTGGCACCAGTCATTAAATAAGTCAATCAACGATTGAAGCCTAAGGCAATCTTCAACAGTCTCGATGAGTTTGAAAATTTTTGTATCATCCGCATACAGTAAACGTGTGCCAGGTGGTAAAACTTTCGTTACGTCATTTATGAACAGCGAAAAGAGTAGAGGCCCAAGAATGCTACCCTGGGGTACACCAGAATTGTTACTAAACCAGGCGGATTGCGACTTGCCCAACTTAACAGCGATCTTACGATTACGTAGGTACGAGTCTACCCATTCCACCATTCCAATTGAAGTTCCAAGCTTGTCGCATTTGGCACAAAGTAGTCCATGATCAACGCGATCGAAAGCAGCTTTCAGGTCCGTGTAGACAGCATCGATCTGAAGGCCCCGGTCCATACCGCGAAGGCAAAATGAAGTGAACTCTAGTAAATTGGTGGATACAGATCTACCAGGGAAAAACCCATGCTGTGCAGTAGAGATGTAGTTCTTCACGCTGAACATCAGATGATGATGCATAATAGTTTCGAAAACCTTGGAGCAGGCACACAAACATGAGATACCACGATAATTTTCGACATTTCGTTTGTCACCTTTTTTATATACCGGAAACATTAACGACTCTTTCCATTTACCGGGAAATTGATGTTTTAGCAAGGAAAGATTGAAAATAGCAGCTAGCGGTGACTCTAAACTTCCGGCACATTTTTTCAGGAGTACAGCAGGAATTCCATCTGGTCCAGGGGAGTAGGACTGTTTTAGATCGCAGATGGCTTTGGAAACCTCCCCGATTGTGATCTCGAAGACTTCGGCATTGAAAACGTCGCTCGGCACAGAAGCCATTGCCGCGGGAATGTCGTTAGGTGAAGCGTGCTCCTTGTTGAAAACACTAGCGAAGTGCTCGGCAAACAAATCGCATTTACTGTTGTTAGTAGACGCTTCACTATTCAGCAGGAACACACTAGATGGTAATCCTTCTTCCTTACGCTTCGAGTTAACAAACCTCCAGAAGCTTTTCGGATTTAAGCGTAGGTTGCGTTCCGTTTTACGCACGAACATCGTGTACAGACTTTTATTCAGCGTTTTGTATGATCGACTAGCAGAAGTGAACCGTGTCCGATTGATAGGGTTTCTATTTTTTTGATATGCACGCAAAGCTGACTTACGAAGGCGGTTAAGTTTAGTGAGATGTCTATTTCCCCAAATAGGCTTACGACGAGGACGAGCTTTGGGAATATGGCGATGTATAAGTTCCTGAATCAATTCAGTAAATTCAGACACGGCCTCATCCAAATCTGTACTCCGGTTGATAAAAGTCCAGTCGATACCTCTCAATTCTGATTCGATAGCATCATAGTTTCCGCGCCGAAAATCAAAACTGGATGAATCAAATTCGTCTGTGAATAGAGCCTCAACAGGTCTGTCGAAACTAACCATCAATGGTGGGTGATGTACGTCAATGTTACAGAGAGGGTCGGGTGCTGTAGTGACTGAACATGCTGATAAAGCATGCGAGTTTACGAAAATTAAATCGAGAAACCTGCCATTCTGATTGCAAACAGGATTAATCTGGTGCATGCACCGAAAAGCCATACCGTCCAATAAATGGGTGCTACCTGCATTTACGGATGAGCGCAAAGCATCAACGAAGAGATAATTTCCATCTGTGTGAATCGACCAGGATAAGCCGGCACGATTGTAGTCACCAAAAATAAGAACATCGTCGTTAATACAAGTTGAATTAACAGCTCTTTCCACTGAAGAAATATGCCGATCGATTATCTCGACTTCATTCCGCAAATTAGGAGGAATGTAAATAGCGCCGATTACAACGTTCAGTTTATCAGTTTTAATCGTTACCCAGAGCTGCTCAAGCGAATCATCCATAGCTTGAATTAACAATGCCGATGCCAAAGAAATGACCAATTACCACCCAATATGGGTGTTTCTTCAACCAGAATGCCGATCAGAGGCCAGAAATTGTCTCCAAATACCATTTTGAAATCCAAGATGGTGACTTCCGCTTTCTTGAAAAACAGCCAAAAAACAGCCGATTTCCATCCAATATGAGATGCTTTGACACCAGAATGATAAACAGGAGCTAGAATCGACCACAGACATCATTTTGAATTCTAGGATGGTGACTTCCGGTTTCTGGAAAACAGCCGAAAATGACTAAATAACACCTATTATGGGTGTTTCTTGAACCAGAATGACGCTCAGGGGCCAGACATTATCTCCAAATGCTATTTTAAAATCCAGGATGGTGACTTCCGGTTTCTGAAAAATAGCCTAAAGTGACCGAATACCACCCAATATGAGTATTTTTTTAACCAGAATGATGCATGGAGCTAAAATTGACCTTAGACACCATTATGAATTGTAAGATGGCAACTTCTGGAAAACAGCCGAATACTACTACATATGAATATTTCCGTAATCGAAATAATGTATAGAAGCCAAGCATTGACCCTGGAAACCATCTTGAATTCGAAGATGACCACTTTCAGTTTCTGAAAAACAACGAAAATAACTGAATACCACCCAATATGAGTTTTTCCGGAATAGAGGTGATGTACTAAAGGCAAAAGTCGAGGATGTTGTCATTCCGATAAAACCAATCATTTCAAACGATAAAAACAAATTGCAAGAAATCAATGAATTTGGAATGTTGAAAACTAATAAATTAAACACAAAAATAGGCGGGACGAAGTTTGCCGGGTCAGCTAGTTTTATATATCCTTATACCGAAATGTCAGTCCTGCAAGATATCCAATAAAATCAACAAACAGTATGTAAGAAAGAAAAGATAATTTTACCACTGCGTGATTTACACAACAGAGCGTTTTATGCCGATAATCTAGAGAAACTCTGATATACATTACCGGTTCGATTCAAACTTCGAACAATTCAGAATAAACAGTGAATCATTATAGCTAGTGTAATGAAGAAGTATGATTATTACATTCCTAGGTACCACCGTTTCTTTCATTGGAATATCCTTTATCCACTGATATATAACTTTTCACTGTAGGACCACTTGTACGAAATCAGTTGGCTTAAGAAAGAGTAAAAGTCAGTATTTAGACGTACCTTCTCTTCTATTGGAGTTGTTCGGAATTTAAATTAAAATCTAATTCTTACTTCTCGTTGTTTTTATGTACAAAACATGTTTTAATCTTTATAAGTAGCACTCCATTGCAACAGCAACAAAACTACTGAGATAATAAGCCTTTACTGTCAACAAAAAAACTCGTTTTCCGTTAATTTTTTTGTAAGAAGTTACATCATGGCCTAAGTAATCGAAATTTAATGCAGTACGGTATATTGTGCTCTGTATCACTATAACTGGTGCTTTTCGTTAGTATTGGAAGAACAGCTTCCTTATCTGTATTTCGTTTCTCGAGAGCACTTTCGAGGTGGAATGGGTTAATTAGGTTCCTTGCTTATGAGTTGCACGAGACGTGTTGAATATTCATAACAGAAAGGCTTCCATCTTTGTTTATTCTAGAGCAACAGCTCGTGATCAAATCATTCACTTATTAAGCTTCCTCGTATCCTAAATTCTTGAAAATGTAACGTACTTACTTGATAGCATTTGCTCCATCGTACAACAAATCGATTTTGGCTGCAGGTCATTTTCCAGTTCAGTTGCCGTAAATGGATAACTTTTCAACAGACGTATACAATATAATTTCGGAAGTTAATTTGTTACTGGTCATGTGACTGTGACTTACTCTAAACAACCTATATATTTATATAACCTATATACATAAATAAATAAATAAACAAATAACTGAAACAAATAAAAAAAATCTCAACATAATTTAAAACACACTCTAAAACCATTTGCATGATTCAAAGTGTGGTGAAGGATAAAAATGTATTATGTATTGAGTATACATTTAATCAAACTTCTAATACTACGGAAACAACATTATACTTATTTCATATGGCAGTGAAGTTTCTCTTACATGAAACTGTTACGGAATGTATCCACTCGTTCATTGGTTGCAATTCATCAATGCGATTCTACCCCAATTCTACGATAGGCAACGATTTTCATCCTGCTGGTGGCAATAATAGCAGTACTATAACTCATTGACGCTGCTTAATACGATAGGTTTTACTTTCTGTAATACATACGCACACAACATCATCCTTGTGTCTGCCTCTATTGATTATTCAGTGTACTGTTGACTGGATAGCAATTTTCTTTGTGGCTCAGTTTTCTGTTTTGTCACATTCTGAACTGGCTATGAACAATGACGCAGTTCCGAAGAATTTACCCTTTTCTTGAAGTTGTTTGTGACTGATTTTAGCTGTTGTCCTTCGGTTTCAAACAAAAAAGGGAAGCAAACAGTTTCATTCATTTCTACAGATGAGGTTTATGTCGTTTTACATGTACGTGCGGTAGAAAATTATTTTCAATACTGAATAGGATGAGAATTATATTCATTTTACCAGAAATTTTTGTTTTGTGTGCGATAAGAAATTTTTGTTATGAATAAGCTGCTTTAGATTATATGTGAAACTAATATTATTATCATTCGATATTTATCACTTCGATTCACCACGATTTTCTTTAAAAACGATTGTGAATTGCGGCCAAATTTGGTGAAAAAGATTAAATACTGGACCATTCCACATGTACTCAGCAGAAGGAGACACAGAGTTGCAAAAAGTCTATACTAGTTATGAAGTGTTCGAGTTTAAAAATATATCTAGCCGTAGATATCTGAATGCAAAGCAATAAAGGAACAACCAACGCCGAGTCAATTTAGTAAAGTGCTGCAATTGTTGAAAACTTTTCTCATTACCCACTTGGCATTTGAAAAAAATTTAAAGGAAATTTGAAATTAAAATGCGCTACATAACGGTTTGTCAGGAAAAGTCCCATCAAAAATAAAGATAAGATTGCCTACTCTCTGAAAAAAATCCGATTCAAATGATATCCGGCAGTATGATGCACAGTGAGAACTAGAAGACGTATAAATTTATATTTCTATTAAGTATTGTAATTCGGACGTAAATTTATTTTATGACAGAAAATCCAAAATCTTTATCTTATTTTATCAATTCTTATTTTTTAAAAATTTTATTCAAAATCTGACGGTTGTTTTCGACATGATATTACACTATGCACTGTACAAACAGCTTGCTTTATTCACCATTCATCTCAGTCTCGAGATGAAAAACAGACATCCTAAAGAACGTGGGAAATTATGCATCACACTCTGTATAATTGTTTCCGCATCTATTTTGCTGCCGTTGGTTGTCGGATGGGGAAATTAGTGCTTACTTGGAAAAGGGTTGAAAATACTACGTTTTATTGTAAATGTTAACCTTGCCGAAAATTGAAAATTGCAATGGCATTTAGTATGAATTGCTTTGACTTTTTGCTTTGAAGAAGCAAAGCACTAAAATGTTGTTCCTTCCTCAATATGTAGAATTACATACAGTCCAATTAATTAAAAATTGTTGTGGTTTTTACATGACTTCTATATTCGAAGAGAAATAGAGATTCCTTATTTTACTCCATTCGGTTGAAATTACATAATTGAAAAAGGTATGTCTAATCGAGCTTTACATGTTTCGGTGTTTAAAAAAATAAATTTCAATTTTGATTTTAAAATTCAATAACGTTTAATAAAATTGCCATTCTTTTATGACAAGAAATTATGATATTTTCAAACAGAGCAATTTCAAGCAAATTGGTGATTAGAAAAAACTTTTCGCACAGATGTTACTAAATGCAAAAGATATCATTTTGCACTATTGGTATTATTTTTATTCGCGAGTTAATTTTAAAACGTGCTTGTGTAACAATAGTATTGATGATTAAGACACAACTTTCAATATTTAGCTAACTTTCCTTAATTTTCTCAGTGACACACACCATATGGCTACTTGAACACCAACGAACAAAAACATAGAACTACTGATCAGAAACAACATGTTAACATGATTTAATTAGATTTAATTTTAGCTCGTAGTCGGCAGCGAGGATAAAAAATTTGCTCTTAGTTTATAAGATACTTTATAAAGTAAGACATAATTGGCTCCGTGAAACATAAATATGTATTGTGCCGTGTCAAATAAATGCTAATTGATTAAAAAAAATTCCTCAATTTTCAACAAAAAATAGATACTTAAGAAAATGTGCGTTTTGAGACATTTAGTTGATAACATTTTGTTTTATTATTACATAAAAATAATTATTTATTATTACACGAAAAAAAATTTTTAGCAGAGCATATTTTCCGGAAGGACTTCTATATACGATTCCGCCAAAGACATCACGCCAATAAAACATACCATTCTGGCTCTAAAAATATTTTTAATCAATAATACCATTTTTAACCCAAACCTTTTTAGGAACTAGTCGTGAATAAAATGAAATATCAACCCATCCCCCGCGAATGAATGCCATATGGTACCACCTAACATTTAAACTTTGGTTAAAGTGTAACAAGTATGCTTGAAATTTTGGATGATAAAACAGTTCAAAAGAGGGTTCATAGCATGAAATGACATTTGTATTTGTTTTTTTTTTTTTTTTCAATTATATCATATGACCTTTTTGGTCCTGATGAAGGGATGTGGGTGAGAAAAAGCCCGTTGGCGAAATTCCTTACACAACACTCAAATGCGCGTCAAAACCTCCCAACATTTGATCGAACATTTACATTTTTCAAACTGAAATCTAACAACAACACAATATACTATTATAACAGAAGATACATGGAACTAGTTAACTTAGCTCTGATCCTTTTTGTTGGTGGCAACATAGTTGCCACTGCCTTATAAAGGATTAACCTAAGATTAGCCAATTATAACATTTGCGGGAGTCTGTTTTTAAAAGTAATACTTGATACATTGAAGTTATATGAGTTAAATACATTATTGACGTCATATATCGCCATGAACGGGTTGTTTTGGCCGTATTCTGTACGACAAAATGAGAGGCGCAGAAACTTTCGCAATCTTATGTCGAATTCGTTCTCAAAACAGTGCTACACTGTCCTGGACTTGATTTTAAATAGGATGTAAGGAGCGTCGATCTCGACAATTAACAGTTCTTCCACTTCCTCTTCTTGCCAGTGTGTCAATGGCAAGTAAACGGTATCAGTTAGCATAAGGTTGTAATTGAGCCGGATCATGCCATGGAAGTGATGCTAATGCATAACAAAGAAACTTGTCCTGTACTGATTCAATCCGTCATTATACCTAAACCTAGGGACTCCATATTATAGCAGATGTTTAATGTATAGCGATAGCAAGCAAAACGGATCAGTAAACTCTTTGGCGATTTTCATCATGAAGCCAATGTTTCTGTTTGCTCAAGCAATGATGTGAGAATGGTGCTTAAAGGACAGTTGTGAGTCTAACAGTACATCAATCTTTTATCTTTTATTACTGACACACTTTCGAGGGATTCCCCAGATATACTATAGTTCCAGGGTGGCGGATTAATTTTGCGTGTGAAGGAAATTACGGAGCATTTGGAACTTTCGAAATCAGCAAATTATGGTTACAACAATCAGAGAATTCATCAAGACATTGCTGCAATTCGTTGCAGTTCGCAGTGAAGCGAATGATGCGAAACAGTTTGAGATCATCAGCCATAGATACATAGATGACATCTTCATTGTGACGGAGCTTCTGTGCAAAATATCAGTGAAATCAACAATGGTTTTTGCTCGACCATCGTTTCCCTAGGATTTAGGTGCTGGGGGCCTCTTTTCTTAAAAAATTGAGAGGTAAAAAAATTTTGAATTGTGAAATGACTTAAAGCTTCCCGGGTGACGAGAACAAAAGGTCTTCACTCTGTCTTCCCGTCTATCATGTTTCGCCTAAGATTAAAAATAAACAAAAAAAACTATTTGAACTATTTAGACATATTATCATAGCTTTAGTTCAAAGCATTGAGTTCAATGTTACGACGTAAATTATTACAATAAGTAAGGAATAAAATTAAATATGTGTACTGTTGCTATTTTATCATTGGTAGGCGATGATGACCAAGTAACTACTCACTCTATGTGCCGTTTGTGATCATTTTGCTCTCGCTCATTTGGTAGTTACAAAAAGAGCTGTCTAAATTTATCCATGCTTGAAATGAAATTATACAGAGGTTGGTGATATATGACTTATAGCGGAAAATAAGAGATAATATTAATGCGCTAAAATTGGAACAGTTGAGTTTCCGAGCATCACTGCAATGCACCATTACTTTCGACTCAGTTCAGCTCGGTTGACAGAATGAAAATCTGAACACAAATGTTGCACCTCAATCTCTTCATGCTTATGCTGGATAACACTTTTGCATCGCTGTGGACTGGGTTTGATAACGCCTATGGGAACAACCCACAATGAATGCCGACTGAAAATAGACCAATCCATTCTTCTATAGATAGGACAGCTTCTCATTGCGCCGGTTAGTCTTGTGTGATTTGGATGCTGGCATGTTCTCACCGCCCACTGATGGTGTTTTTTACCTCACTGTCTAAGGTAGATCCATTGGGATGTTATGAAAATGGCAAATTGTAATTAGCATTTTAATTAGTTGTAAACGAAATAATAAATGAACAGTTTAAATAATAATTCGTTTGCACTCGTCTGAGGTAAGACCCTTACCTCACAAAATATTATATCTCTGTTCTAATATCAAAGACATTCATTTTTCACCTAATTTCAAAAATTATATTATTTTATGTTTTTCAATGTTTAAAATTCCCTTTTTACAGGATTTCGATACGATAGAGTTATTCGGTTCGCCAGCAGGCAGAGCATTGACAGTGAATAATAAAACATCTGCCGAAACGCATCCATGCAGCAAACCTAACAGTAGCGCCAACAACAGCATTACTATTGCTACTAAATGTATTAGTTGTATGTGCACAACCAACCAAAATCATCCCCTTCACCAACATCGGTTATTCCATCCATTATATAACTGCAGTTTCAGCGAAACTTGTAATATCACCAATTCAAATGGTTTGGGCTGTGTGAATGCATGCAACGGCAATTTTGTCGAATATAGTGATCTAATAAGGCACCGTTCACCAGTCTCACATCCGCATCCCCAGAGACTTCTTCCTGAACATAGTGTAACAAACTACAACAAAGGCAATCGGACCAATTCAAAGATTGCCAAAATATGGAAGCTGTTCGACGAAGACCGAATACACAAAGGAACATCAAAGGAAGAAAATCAAGGCAAAACCAGAAATTGCACCAGCAACGGTAACAATGGCTTAAGTGGGAATAATGCTTTCAGCCGATGTCAAAAGTACGTTAGATTTCTCGGAAAAGTATTTTATTTACTTATTTATTTCGTCAAGCGAAAGGAGACTACTATTTGAAATTTTGATAAATTTAAAAAATTAATTTTCAATCATGATTCATGAAGCTTACTTATACTCAACTACCTACTAATGTATTAATTATTTATCATCCAAACAGCAAAAGCAGTACCAATTCAGTACCACAAGAAGAGAAAAGCACAAAAGATTTGTACAGTGAAGCTGCACAACTGCTTGGGATGAATTGCACCCTCAGTGATAGCTGTCGTTGCATCGACTGCCAGGTGAGTGAAGAGGGTGGTGACATCAGAAATTACTTCAAAATATGTTTACAACATACTCGCTCAAAAGCTTGTCATAAACATTCATTGCAAACGTACTGTTTAGGCATCCTCAGGTTTGACACTGCTTGCACATGATTAAGATATTGATTTTCACTGTGTTATAAACGTACTTTAAAACGGGATAACATTTATCAGCAGTATAAATGCAATAAATATATAAAATGTTTGTATTCTCTTATCAACATAAATTCTAGAATTTGTCTCCAGAATAAACTGTTAATTTACAAATAAATATTTAGACCAGCAATGTTATATGCAGTCCTCATCTGGACAAGTTGTTGTACACAGAGAAAAAGATGCTTCAATGGATTCAGAATAAACTTCTGAAAATGATATTGAAGCGCCCTCGCTGGTTTAGTACGAAAGAACTACACAGGCTTACTAATGTGGAAACATTAGAAAATATGTCAAACAATATAACCAATAAGTTCCGACAAAAATCGTTGCAATCCTCAATTACAACGATTAGCTCACTTTAAGATTAGGTTAAGATTTAATTCTAAATTCATTTTTTTCTTGACAAGAAGGATTACAATTTGCCTACAATTATATTCACTTAAAAGCGCAAGCAATTACTGTCTTTTAATGAAATAAAATTTAAAAAAATATTTCACCGTTTGTGGCAGAACACACAGTATAAATTCTGAATAAATATTCGTAAATTATTAATACATCACAAAACATCCCCCCTATTTAAAAAACAATAAAAAAAAAATTATCAGCATTATAATATTATTTAGTTGAGGCTCTTTTCACGAATAGTTCAAAATAAAATGTTTTGTCTCGATCGCATAGTTTTTTATTCCAAAAGTTTACGTATTGGTACAATATTCAGTATTTTGTTTTGTGGATGAATTATAATTGATATGAATATTGGACGTTCCCAGCTCAAAGCTTTGGTAAAATCGGGGTTTTCTGATCTGATATTTAGAGTGTGGTTCCTCAGGTTTCCTTTTTCTTCTCTTGAGAAGGGCTTTAAATCCTCGTGAAGTTATCTTTTCCAAAGAAACACACTTTTAAGTAAATCTTGAGCAATAGAACAATAGTTTAGTATTTTAGTATATTTGCCAGAAGAGTTTAAATAATACTGTGAATTGATTTAACATATTTCCGTTCAAGTTTCAAAAAAAAAAACGCTGTTTTCCATAAATGTGGTGAAAATTTCTACGCTGTTATGAGAAGCAGATTAGTGGAAATAACTTAAAACCAGTGGTTTTGATTTACGATTCAATATAAAAAGAACATACTCTCAAATGAGATCATACGCAGAAATTTACTCTCGAATCAGCGATTAACCAAAATAAAAATATGATTGTAAACATACGAAATGACACATAAGTTTCTTCATCTTTGAGTTTTCAATTCTAGAGAAACATTTCAAAAGGTCTTATCTACTTTTATCGATTTTTCTGATCGACTTCTTGCTTTGTAATTGGTTCAGATTCAGCAACCTTACTGAGCGTAGTTGTCATACAAACGGCTGAATTGAATTTCCCGCTATCAAATTGTGCAAAGAACATATTATGATACGTGTTTAATGAGCCGTAGCGGTTGAAAGAAAATGGTTATAAAAAAAATCTATCAAAGCAGATTGGACCTTTCGAGATATTTCTCTAGAATTGTAAAACGATTCACAATTTTTCTTTTCAGTAAAATTTCTGTTTCGTTTCTCGTTTTACAGAGCCAATATTTTGAATGCGACGACTTCGATTCCTACTCAGAATATTCAGACAAATCGTGTGACATGGAAGAAAGTTTGATCACGAATCAGTCATGCTACGCTGCTAATCCTGATAACTACCCCGTTGGTAAAAGCCCCCAAGAAAACGTCACGTCTGTTACCTGTCAGCCGGAACAGTATGTCAGTACAAACTCTAATCAAAAGTCTGTTTTGGGCGATAGCAATCACGCCAAACAACTTTCCCGACGTCCTGACTCAGCAAATGTCAACTTTACATGCAACACAACACAGGACAGCAATGGAAACGAGCCATATTATTCTCTCAACGATTCGACCAACGACCGAGAGCTTCTCGATGATAAGGATTTTTCTGTAATCCAAGAAAAAAATTGCAAATGCAGCAAAGAAAACGCCTCTGATATGGATGGACGTTTAGATCTGAATTATACAGACGGAATTCCAAGCGACTTCGAACAAATAAAAGAAAAACGTAATATAAAAACATGAAACGGGTGAGTAGTTGAAAAGGGATGGATAGTCGTATTTTTTTCGAGATAAGTTTTTTTGTTCAATTCGGGGCCTTGAACAATCCTGAATCCTTTTATTTGAATTTTATATGAAGATTTGTGCTGGAAAACCCACTTTTTTGCATCTGCCTTTGCTTTGCACTTGTTCAGAATAGCTTTAACCATTCGTTTTATGACTTCAAAATGTAAATTTTTGAATGCCCAACAACTTTGACAAAGACACCAAGATGTTAGGATGTTCTTGTATAATCTTTAGCTGTTCCAAGGTGGATTATGACCCCATTTCACAGTGGTAACTTCTAATGGAAATCTGCCTGTTGCTGGAATCAATCATTTATAAATTCCATCGACGAAATAAAATAAAATAAAATAAAATAGTAACGCTCGGGAGTTGGTCATGAATTAAATATTTTATTCTAAAGTTTTGTCACGAAAAGTATTCATGAATATAGATGAAAATACGACTCGCGTCAGCAGTTTAGAAAAATAAGAAACGTTTCTGGTTTCTCATATAAATATCATCAAGTTGAAAATACGTAAAGAAGAATACTTCTAACAAATCACTTTTGACATTTGCCAAAAGTTTGTATTAGGCTGTAAACCCCAGCTTTTCGGCGCTATTGAAATATTCCTCCATTTGAAGAAAATATTCACCGCATGAATGTGTGTATGAATCTTCTCTTAAAGAACACCAAAAATATCATTTGTGCGGACCACATCCATGTCACGATCGTCATTCCCATACATTTTGCTTGAAGTCAATCTTCTCTGACTCTCTGGCTCGATTATACGTCAAAAGGCTGTCAGTGTTTAGAAACAACCGAATAAGCTCCGTCCATGCGAGATCAGCTGTTGCTACAAGTGGTGTGTAGAAATGCAAAAAGCGAACAACATTTGTTTTGTTTTGTATAACCAAAAATTCAATATTTATACTTATATATATTCATTCTCTCATTCGTTGTTTTGCTTTCGTCTTGATTAGACGCAAATTGTTTATCTCCGTTTGATTCGCAAAATAACAATACACGAGTTATCGTACGGGTGTTTTTTTTTTCGATTAGTTCTTGTGTGCGATAACAATAGCCTGCAATATATCGGCAGAAACATCTTCTGCACACTGGTAGGGGCAGGCTACCCCGCCAGTGATCTGATACGCAGCTGATATATCAGCAGGAATAATTCTCCCGCACCGCTGTTACCCCGCTAGCAGCACGGACCATCATACGATCGAGCGAGTGGAAGTCAACTACAAGTGGCATCTACAAGGTCGAGTGTAAGATACGGCCACTGTGTCACAACACGAAGCTGGATCGTCATTGTTTGTTCTGCGGAGACACTCGATTAATCCAACTATCAGCCGTGAGGTCGTGACTTAGACGTTCGGTGAAGTATTCACTTTAGAATTTTTATCATTATTTTTAATATTATTATTATTATTATTGTTATTATTATAATTATTATTACTATTATTGTTATTATTATTATTATTGTTATAATAATTATTATTATTATTACTATTATTACTATTGTTACTAGTATTAGTATTACTGTCTTTTTTTTATTTTGTAGTTTGAAAAATTGTTTTTAAAATTTAATATCAACTACTTGATCCCCCACCCCCCACATTCGAATATTTGTCGTTTGTGTGCGGAAGAGCGTAACGCTCCCGCAAAATGGACGACATGCAGGTGCAACTATTGCTGGATGTGGAAACAAATGGGGAAGAGATTGAGATCTCCCCCATCAATTCCCCTCTACCTTCCCCGCTACCTAGCCCCGTACCAAGGGTACCGGCAACACGGG
Source organism: Wyeomyia smithii (assembly GCF_029784165.1). Taxonomy (NCBI): domain Eukaryota; kingdom Metazoa; phylum Arthropoda; class Insecta; order Diptera; family Culicidae; genus Wyeomyia; species Wyeomyia smithii. Next base: position 120,906,658 of record NC_073695.1, on the reverse strand, counting down.
TGAAAGCTTACCCAGATGCTTCGAAAGGTCCGTTCGTAGTTTACTTTAGGCCCATAAAGAAGCCTCTTAACATTATACAAATAGGCAAGGACCTGGCAAAACAGTTTTCGGCCGTAACCGAGATTACGAAAGTGAGGCCGAACAAACTGCGAGTTGTCGTGAGTAGCTTGAAGCAAGCAAACGAAATTGCTCTGCACTATACTTTTATATTATTTTCTGATAATCATTGGCCACTATTCGGCTTATTCTACGAGCTTTTTACAAGGGAGTACCGCGTGTACATCCCTGTCAAGGACGTGGAGATCGACGGTGTGGTTACCGAAGGAAGCCTCACGGTCGATGACATTTTGCGTCACGGGATTGGCTGCTTCAAGAACCCCCTGATTCAAGATGTAAAGATACTGGATGTCAAGCAATTACATTCAGTATCCATCGAAGAAGGGAAGAAGAAATTCCTCCCTTCGGATTCCTTCCGTGTAACATTCGCCGGATCCGCACTGCCGAACTACATCTCTTTGGACAGGGTTCGTCTGCCTGTACGCCTGTTTGTACCGCGGGTCATGCATTGCCAAAACTGCAAGCATTTAGGTCATACAGCCACCTACTGCTGCAACAAGGCACGCTGCAGCAAGCGCGGAGGCAATCATGCTGAGGCCGCTTGCAGTGAGGATACTGAAAAGTGTCTTTACTGCGAGGGAACTCGGCATGACCTTTCGGCGTGTCCCGCGTACAAACAGCGCGAGGAAAAAATTAAGCGTTCCCTTAAGGAACGATCAAAGCGCTCTTTTGCAGAAATGCTTAAGAGGGCTGAGCCACCCTCGACAGGAAACATCTTTTCCTTTTTGCCAACCGTTGAGGGTACATCTGACGATCCCGTTGAAGGGTGTTCTTATGCCTTGCCAGAGGGATCTAGGAAGAGGAGAATGCTCAACTCTCCTAATCTTTATCGCAAAGGTCGTAAGATAACCCCTAGCGGAATGACCAATAAGACAACACAGAAAGGAAGCGGTGAAGAAAAACCGAAGCAAGTACCCCTCGGTTTTAATTTCAAATCAAACCAGGAGTACCCACCGCTTCCTGGGGCACCAAAAACCCCTCGTGAACCCATTTCTCGATCAGAAGACATAAAAGAAACAGGGTTCATAAAATTCTCTGATGATGTGAACTGGATATTTAAAACATTCAACATTTCAGATCCCCTTCAAAACATTCTTCTTGCCCTTCTCCCTACAGTGAAAACCTATTTGAAGCAACTCACAGCAACTTGGCCCCTCATTTCAGCTATCGTATCTTTCGATGAGTAATACGTCGAAAGAGGTTAGGAATTTTGTCACTGTGTTACAGTGGAACTGCAGAAGTATCATCCCCAAATTCGATTTATTTTCACATTTGATAAACACATACAATTGTGATGCGTTCGCGCTCTGTGAAACTTTTCTCAATTCAAATGACCAACTTAATTTCCACGATTTCAACATCATTCGTCGAGATCGAGACTCACACGATGGAGGGGTACTTTTAGGGATCAAAAAGTGCTATTTTTTTTCAGAATCGACCTCCCCTCGATCTCGAATATTGAAGTTGTTGCCATTCAAACGAATATGAATGGAAAAGACCTTTGCCTTGTTTCGTTATATATTCCCCCATCCGCGCGGATTGAACAGAAGCAACTCCTTGATATATCAGAATTGCTTCCCGCACCTTTTTTGATTTTGGGAGATTTTAACTCTCACTGTTCGCTATGGGGGTCGCTGTACGACGACAACCGATCTTCTTTAATCTGTAACTTGATCGACGACTTCAATATGACAGTTTTGAATACTGGGGAAGCGACACGCGTACCTAATCCTCCAGCACGTGAAAGCGTGCTTGACCTATCACTCTGCTCGACATCACTAGCGTTAGATTGCCAGTGGAAAGTAATCAACGATCCCCACGGTAGTGATCATCTTCCAATCGTTATATCAATTGCTAATGGTTCAACTCCCCCGAACCCAATCAATATTTCCTACGACCTTACACGTAATATTGATTGGAAGTGTTATGAGTCTATTATAGCGCAATCTATCGAGACTCACGAGGAACTTCCTCCGGAGGAAGAATACGCGTTCTTAGCTGGCTTGATAATAGACGCCGCGACTCAAGCTCAGACGAAACCGATACCCGGGGTAACGATTAGACAGCGCCCTCCCAACAAATGGTGGGACAAAGAGTGCTCTGAGCTGTACGTGCGAAGGTCCGCGGCGTATAAGGACTACCGGGAGTACGGCACTATCAACCTGCTTCGAAAGTACGAGGCACTGGGCAGGCAGATGAAGAGCTTAGTAAAGGCGAAAAAACGCGGGTACTGGCGGCGGTTCGTAAACGCGTTGTCGAGGGAAACAGCGATGAGCACTCTTTGGGATACCGCCAGGCGCATGCGGAACCGTGACGTTTCGAATGAAGGCGAGGAGTATTCAGATCGCTGGATACTCGATTTTGCCAAAAAGGTCTGTCCGGACTCTGTACCGGAACAGAAAACCTTTCGCGACGCGTTATTAGTAACTACGGAAGAGCCTCCATTTTCGATGTTGGAATTTTCATTGGCTCTCCTGTCGTGCAACAATAAGGCTCCAGGGTTAGATAGAATAAAATTCAACCTGTTGAAGAATCTACCCGACTCTGCAAAAAGACGCTTGTTGAATTTGTTCAACAAGTTTCTTGAGCATGACTGGAGGGAGGTAAAAGTCATTGCTATTCGGAAACCCGGGAAACCTGCCTCTGATCACAATTCATATAGGCCGATTGCGATGCTCTCTTGCCTCCGGAAATTAATGGAGAAAATGATCCTCTTACGGTTAGACAAATGGGCCGAAACAAACGGGTTACTTTCAGATACTCAATTTGGCTTTCGCCGGGGCAAAGGGACGAACGATTGCCTAGCGTTGCTTTCTACTGAAATTCAACTAGCCTTTGCTCGAAAAGAGCAAATGGCTTCTGCGTTCATGGATATTAAGGGGGCTTTTGACTCTGTCTCTGTAGAAGTTTTAAGCGCGAAACTTCATTCGCAGGGACTTTCACCAAATTTGAATAACTTTTTGCTCAATTTGTTGTCAGAAAAGCATATGTATTTCTCACATGGCGATTCGACAACTCCCCGAATTAGTTACATGGGTCTTCCCCAGGGTTCATGTTTAAGTCCTCTCTTATATAATTTTTACGTCAATGACATCGATGAATGTCTTGCAAATTCATGCACGCTAAGGCAACTTGCAGACGAGAGCGTTGTATCCCTTACTGGTAGCAAGGCTAGCGATCTGCAAGGACCATTGCAAGATACCTTAGACAATTTGTCTGAATGGGCTCTTAAGCTGGGTATCGAATTCTCTCCGGAGAAAACTGAGCTGGTCGTTTTTTCTAGGAAGCATAATCCAGCTCAGCTGCAGCTCCTACTAACGGGTAAAACGATCTCTCAGGTTTTAGTCGCTAAATATCTCGGGGTCTGGTTCGACTCTAAATGCACCTGGGCTTGTCATATTTGGTATCTGGCACAAAAATGCCAACAGAGGATTAATTTTCTTCGTACGATTACCGGAACCTGGTGGGGAGCCCACCCAGGAGACCTTCTAAGGCTTTGCCAAACAACGATATTGTCTGTAATTGAGTACGGGTGTTTCTGCTTCTGCTCCGCAGCAAACACACATTTGATCAAACTGGAACGAATACAGTATCGTTGTTTGCGTATTGCCTTAGGTTGCATGCAGTCGACCCATACGATGAGTCTTGAAGTGCTAGCGGGTATTCTTCCGTTGAAACATCGTTTTTGGAATCTCTCTTACCGGTTGCTAATTCGATGCACAGTTATGAACCCATTAACACAGAACCCACAGTTATGGCTCAAGTTATTAATCCTTCTTCATACAATTCCTCCAATGTCGCACTTTTAGATACTTCTTATAATGCTATATTCTTCGACACCACCATGAAACAAGACATTTCTGGTATCCCGGATCAATTGCGACACCAAGAGATCCCTAAAATTTTTTCCAATAAGTTTAAACACGTTAGTTATGATAAAAGGTTTTACACTGACGGATCTAATCTAGATGAGTCCACTGGCTTCGGTGTTTTCCACGAAAATTTTACCGCCTCCTACAAACTCGATGCTCCTGCTTCCGTGTACGTCGCAGAGCTTGCTGCCATCCAGTACTCTCTTGGGATCATCGAAACCCTGCCCATAGCCACTACTTCATCTTCACAGACAGTCTCAGTGCCATTGAGGCTCTGCGATCGATGAAGACTGTGAAGCACACCCCGTATTTCCTGGGGAAAATACGGCGGTTTTTAAGTGCTTTAACAGATAAAAATTACCGGGTTACCTTAGCGTGGGTCCCTTCTCATTGTTCCATTCCGGGCAATGAAAAGGCTGACGCTTTAGCTAAGGTGGGTGCTATTGATGGCGATATTTATGTAAGACCAATTGCTTATGATGTATTTTGCGTCAGAGAACACTCAACAGTTGGCAATCATCATGGAACTCAGATGAACTGGGACGGTGGCTACATTCCATTTTTCCTAAGGTATCGACGAAAGCATGGTTCAAGAGATTGGATGTAGGTCGGGACTTCATTCGCGTGATGTCCAGACTTATGTCCAATCACTATACGTTAAACACGCATCTCTTTCGTATAGGGCTTGTAGACAGTAATCACTGCGTTTGTGGCGATGGCGGCTACCATGACATCGAGCATGTTGTTTGGTCGTGTACCGAATACTGTGGTGTTAGGTCTGAGTTTATAGATTCCCTTCGGGCCCGAGGAAAACAACCGAACGTACCCGTTAGAGACATTCTGGGAAGCGGTGATCTCCAGTACATGACACAGCTATACGGGTTTATAAAAAATGCTGGCATTAAAATTTGATTTCTTTTATCTATTCGCTAGAATACAATTTCTGTCACAAACTGAAAGAGAATGATACACCCGGCTGGAGACACTAAAACGAAGACTCGGCATCTCTATGTTTACGCAGACACCTCAAACCAAAACTGCTCAAATAGAACATCACTGGTTAGCCACGTACAAATGAATACATTCTGTAATATGAAATAGTTAAAAACAAAATTGTAACACCCCTCCTCTCACCTTGAATCCCCACTAGCTCGTAGTCGGCCGCGAGAATAAAAAAAAGGCCTCCCTCTTTTCCCTGCTAATTTAGAATTTAAAAAAAAATTTACTTGGCTCAGTTAAACATAAATTGTATCGTGCCTTGTCAAATAAACTATTTAAAAACAAAAATATATTCATAGAAATTTTTCGCTCGAAAAATCCGTGCAACAGCCTAGGCGGCACAATAAACGGAGCTTAAAATCATATTTTCTATATCCTATCACAATAGATCAAATGTCTCTGGTTGCAGTGATGAGTCCAAACAGAGGAAAAAAGGTCTCATTTTGAACAGTAGCGCCATCATCATCGGCTCATAAATTCATAAATGCTACGTAAGATATTAGTAAGAAAGACCCTAGGATACATCTACTTGATGTCGCAGTTCGATTAAATTACGTATTGAATCTTCAATACCTGAAAAAAACTGAAGCTCTTGTAGTTTAGCGATATTTCCATCTATATTTTATTTTTTAAACTTTGTGATTTTGGGTAAACTAACACAAAAATATTCGATTGGTACTGCTATCGGAACATGACCTTCTGTTTGTTTATTCCGCGGGTAACTGTTAGTGTATAAGACAATTGCAGAGCTAGCGCTACGATCAACGTTGACAACCCTCCAGTTTTTCCAGGACATCTTCAGTTTTTGGGCGTGCCAACGAAATAGCTAAACGTTGAATATCTCCAGTTAAAAAAATGTTCCAGTTTTATCCAGCTTTCTATTTATCACCTTATTCATTGAATTCATTCCCCTTAAATGTTTTGTCTTTTAATTATTTCGTGCATGCATGCTTTTCAGTTTTCTGGTTTAAATCAAATTATAAAAAGGTAAAAAAGTACCTATAAAAAGTGATCAAAATATGACCACGTGGTTTAAGAACGGCCCCAGTAGACTATAATCTCCATCAGTAAAAAATCAAAATAGCAATGCATTGTCTCTTTTACCCTTTTGTTTACATGGAATAATACGGGGCAATTTATGTATATAACTGTTATTTACGCAACATTTTTGAACCGAAAATCAAACAAATTTCTGCAGAAGCTTCATATTTTTATATCCATTTTTTTCCAGTTTTTTATTTTGAATTCTTCCAGTTTTTCTAGAAAAAAGGTTGACATCGCTGGCTACGGTCTTACTGACACTAACAGTCCCCTCGAGCTGGAATTCTTATTTTTATTTCTTTTTGGTTTGGCGTAATTGTTATTCATAGCATATAAAACCCCAGATAGCCCCCCGAAAGGAGCTTTATCATATACATTTTCATTACACCTACAACGGAAGTATTCTTGCATTTGAAGAATTGCTTTTTTTCTCTGATTTCCTTATGTATTATCATAGACTAAAGAAACATAGATATGCAAGTTGCATATAAACTCAAGGCAACACTATGAACTTGCCATCTATAGGCCGTTGGGTGAACTAAAGCATATCCACAAAGAAAAATATCATGATACTTTTTATCATTTCAGTGGTGAGCTTGACCAGATTCGCACACCCAGAAAAATATCATGTTACTTTCAATCAAATTTATACGGCGGTTTTTAATCGACTATCCTATATGGTCTAGATGATTTGCAATTTCAATTTATTACAACAATGCTAAAAAGCAAATCTCGCGTAATTTAACAAATTACCGTGACTCACAAAATGTAAATTACCGTTCAAATTATAGTAGTCCCATGTTTTACACAAATTTTATGCACGCTGGGACAACTATGCTTTGAACGACAGTGAACATCTCATAGATACTCTCATCAAACTGGCGAAGGTGACGAAAAGAAAAAAAAAACTTCACATTCACTTAAACTATTTTAACATTGTTTATGTTGTACTTGACGTTCGCGAATTTTGACGACTTGTTGTTAGTGAATTTTGAGGAAATTAAGAGAGGTATAAAACAACGATTTTCAGTCTGACACAAAATCTTGATCATAACTTTACTTTTGCTAAAAACTCATTCAATTTCAAACAGAATTAAGGCCTGAACACAATAGATACGTTGCGGCTGCGTTTGCGGTAATTTGACAGTTAGCCCATATATTTTCTGTCAAATTAACGTCAACGCAACGCAAACGTATCTATTGTGTTTGGGCCTTTAGAATATTCAACGCAGTAATGTAGAACCTTAGTTGAAAATAGCGTTTAGCAGTATTCACCAAAATAAATATTGTTTCGTTTTTAAATAGAACTTAACAAGATAAGTGAAAATTTCCAAACTTGATTTTCTCAGTTCTTTGCAAATGTTGAAATTGGAGAAATTGATAATGTATGGGATCACAAACAATAATGTGCAAAGGAAGCTACAAACCGAATAGGAGAACATTCTACAGCATTCTTTGACGGTTGAGGCAAAATTATTGACCCAACCAGTGCCGCAAAGGGATTGGAGCTGTATGGTGGTTTTCAATCGACTATAAAAATTAGTACAAACAACAAATGCATGAGTTACGCTGATGACTAGAGCAATAAACCTGACTTCATACATTTTGCCAGCAACACCTTTATAACGGTAAGTGCTGCCATCTGATGACCTCAATGCGCCTAAAACTGTGATTATTAGCAAAATTGATTTATCGTGCTCAATTCTCCAGGTGGAAACGAAAACAAGATGGCAATACCGTATAAGGATTATTAAATTGAATTATTGATATTGATGACAGGACCATACAATTTAGTCTGTGATACAATGATATTAAAAAAAAACATATCTATTATTGGCCATAGACAGTACAATATAAATCACTTTCGTTTACATTTTCATTCCAGCCAATCGTCTGACTCTATCTACAGCGGCACTGATAATTATGGTGTTGTGATAACAAGTTATAACAGTATCGAAAAAAATATTAGCATGTTAGGTACCTTTCACACTAAATCCGACGCGTTGAATAAAGACTGCTAGTATTCCTTTCGCCGTTTACATTTATCTTATTCTAACCACATGGTTGAACAAATCTATAGGATCAAAACGCGAACCAAAAACGCCATACGCAATATTGTTTCCGAGTGTGAATTGTAAAAAAATATTTGTCACCAAGCGTACGTGACGAGCGTGAAAGTCACGCTCTACAATTCGATCCATTAGTTTTAAGTACATAGCAATCGTATAGTATATTTGCTCTATTATAGCGACGAATCTGTGAACCACGTTCTGCCAATAATTTTCTTCCACGCTTTGTTCCACCGAACCTGCAAAAGAAGATGATATCTGACGTTGGATAACGATAGATGCACAAATCTATTGCTAAACAAACACTGTATTGCCTCATCGATAGGTGACATTACTAATAAGAAAACATGTTTTCAGCAGCCTTTCTACCAACTAAGCAAGGCTACAAAGTTACTCAGATTAAAATGATTTTTTTCCAAACTTGAAAGATCAATATTTTGATGTAAAAATGACGCATGACCTCATTGAAAATGCATGTTTTTGTTTATGATTTATTGAAGAGTGGTCATTACGGTGTTATCTCATCGATAAACAACAAATACCAGATTTTTTTTAAAGAGAAGCCAACGATCATATGCGGAGAAGGATACCCTAAAGTGTCAAAAAATCGAACCACGAGATGCGATGATTTACAGTTGTTCCGACTTTTTGCCACTTTGTGATATTTTTTGCTGATTACGTTCAGCAACTTCTTTCAATTCTTGGTCACGGATAAAAGAATACTCAAAACCTAGTTTAAAATATTTAAACGGCGTTTTGTTTTAATTTTCCTTAGCGCTTGACACTAATATATTTGCACGTAAATAGGTCTATAGAAAAAGGCAATTTTATGAACATAATATTTATAGCCTATTTCTGCTCGAATTCGAACCAATCCCTGCGTTACGCAATTTTGCATAGTAACCTCGCTGAACACCCTCCACTTCCGTTGAGCACGTTACGTAATATACGGATGCTTTCTTAACTACAAAAGTTGAATTTTCGTTATTATGTATCATAGTATTGAACGCCGTACACAAATTACGATATGCTAAAAATCAAAATTTCAGACCACCTCCCCTCTATGTAACAATAATTAATATTCGATTTGACTCCCCATCCCTGAAATTACGTAACGCTCAACAAACTGCCCTTCTCCAAATTTTCAATTTTGAGCAAGCACCACAGTTACGTGACTGTCTCAACTAAGTAACCCCCTCCCCCTGTTTAACAATAAGTAACGCACACTCAAGTCCCCTGTTACGTTAATTGTGTACGCGCCTTGCTGGGAATTTTTTTTCCTAAAGGTTGCTCTCTGGAATACTAATGCTTATATTGATTTAATGTACACAGTGTGAATGTCGTTAAAAAAGAGGTAATCAAGCTACTGTTAAAAAAAAATACATTACTGGTTTTCACATCGAGCTCGTATACAATTACCCAGCCGTAAACTGTGTATCTTCCATTACTTGTCAATGGAGGTGTGTATTTTTACGACTGAGTCTTTAGTTATTATTTCTTTTCTTCATAACCATTCCATGTTGGGCAGATTGAGGTAGTTTTTTTACGGTTTGTGGATTAAGGATTAACTAGCACAAATAGTAAAGATATATTTGTTTGTTGACCAACTCGATAGCTAAAAAAATTGAGGTAGAATTGTGATTCAATCAAACCCACATTTTTGTTTGTGGATTTTCGCACACGAATGTAATGTATACCACCAACAAAATACACAGCTGTGGTAATTATTTATTTTTTTTTCACGTAGATATTTATTAAAAGAACTTAAGCATGAATAATACTGCTAGATAGTAACATTTAGATTGTTAAATTTGTTTCATTTAGAATGTTAAATAACAAATTATTAGTCTCAAGATTATTTAACAATTATATGCTTAAAGGAAGATACAAGTTTATGATTTCAATAAAATTCTAAAGAATTGTCAACGACAGCTGTTCTCTAGTATTCCTGGTTACAAGTTCAAACAAGACTAAACATGATTATATAACTCTACATTGTTTGAATGGTGAAACCCTGTTAACTTTTGAAAAGAATTATGGATCAAATAATTGATAGGTACCCAAAATGTAACTATTAAAACGAAAACACTGTGTGCCCTCATCTTACCAGAACAATATATATAAAAAAAAACAATTCAAAGCAGTTCCACTAATATTGTGAATTTGAAAACAGAGCATTAACCTTGAAAACTAGTGTCAGGTGCAAACGAATAAAAATGTATATAGAAAACGTTATTATTATCGCTGGAATAAAAATATAAGATTGATCTCTCCAACAGAAAACGATCAAATAATCCGAAATCCATTCGTTTTGTTTTGTTCTTGCACCATAAGTATAGATATTTTCAGCTAACATTGGTATCCGTCCTTGAATAATAGGGGTCTTCACATCGAGCTCGTATACGAATACCCAGCCGTAAACTGTGTTTCTTCCATTACTCGTCAATGGAGGTGAGTATTTTCACGGCTGGGTATTTGTTTACGAGCTCGACATGAATACCCATAATATGTAAACAGTTAGCGGTACTCTCACAGTGAACTGGTTCGTAAGGCGTCGTACACAAATCACGTAACGCTAAAATCTCGATTTCAGACCCCCTGTCCCCAATGTAACAATGAGTAAAATTATTAAAATTACCTAACGTTGAATAACCTGACCCCCCCTCGAATTTTCAATTTTGACCAAACATCACAGTTACGTAACTGTCTCAACTAACACACTTTCCCCCTCCCCCCTTCTTGCGTAACGTTTTTTGTGTACGACGCCTATAGGTTGAATTTTCATCGATATGTTGAAGAGTATGAGATTTAGATTAATAAGTAAATAAATATTTTTTAATAGTCTCTGTACAGTTCTTGGAACAGATATTCCATTGAGCGATCAGATTTCTTGAACTAAATGAACAGACTTTAAAGTGGCAACCCTGTGAAATAGCATGAAGTATGAAATGTTCCAGGTATCCAGCCGAACGAATTAGAGATGTCCAGCTCGTGCATCTTCCTCCACCGCGCACATCCACCGCGTGTGAAGCCTACCACGGAGTCGATGGCCTCTTCTTCTCTACTGAAGATAGTTTTGGTGGCTCTCTCGTCAGGCATTCTGGCAACATTCCACGCCCACTGAAGCCTGCCCCGCTGTATTACCTTCACTATATCAGCATGTTTGTTAAATACTACAAGGTATATTGCATAATAAAAATGCATTTGGAAATACATTTGAGGCCTACCGTGACTGCGGGTGATTACACGTAGCACATTTTTCCACGCAATCATCTCAAAAAACTGGTTTTTCAACAGTAAATTTACTAAAACATACCTAATTTCTGTACTATCATAGCAGGCTATGCTATGCACATAGTAAAGCACAAAAAATTAGTTGCGTTTTGGTGAAATTTACTATTGAAAAATAGTTTTCTGGGACGAGTGCGCGGAAAAATGTGCTGCGCGGAATTACCCGCAGTCGCGGTATTTCTTGTATTTTTGTTCAACATTGCATTTTTTACGTAAGATATTAAACCTCTTAATGACAATACTACGTACCTGTTAAGTTATTTTCCTATATGCTAAGGTCTTAATATATTAGCAGCGAACGTAAAATTACTTGATTGAAAATAGTTTGAAGGATTTTTATAAAACTTTTCAAGGCTGGTCAAAATGCCTCATGCCAAGATAAACAAAACGCTAGCAGTGCAACCAATATCACTCCAAGGTCAAGATATGATGATTATAATTCTTGGTGCTTTAGAGTCACCATGAGCGGGAAAGGTTTTTTTTTTTTTTAATAGGGGGGGGGGTGGTTTGTAATGATTTATTTATGTACTAAAATATCTATTCAGAATTAATATTGTATGTTCTGTCACAAATGGTGTCATTTCAACACTATTATATATATATATATATATATATATATATATATATATATATATATATATATATATATATATATATATATATATATATATATATATATATATATATATATATATATATATATATATATATATATATATATATATATATATATATATATATATATATATATATATATATATATATATATATATATATTTGGCAGAGCTGTATGCCACCACGGGTCGGTATTTGGCGATTACCGTAGGCCACGGAACACGGAAGTGCTAACTGCAAGAACGCAGTCCCGGACCATCAGCGAGAGCTAGCCTAGGTTGTGGTGAGACTCAGGCATTGGGCCGCCGAATTCTCACAAAAGCCACATTATCCGGAAGCAGCTCTGACGGAGCGAATAGTGCCGCTCCCACCACCCAAATGCACTAATTCGCCCATTGGGATTGATGCCAGTAAGTTCCCAATTACAGTAACTGGTCGCAACGCCATATGATAAGAGTCGGATTTCGTTTTCCTACCACGATTCTGGGCTGGCACCTGCGCCGAGCTCCCTTAGTAAGGTCGTGTGACAACGGCTTGAAACGGCGAGACAACAACCGGTGCAGGGGTCTCCGTCCCGTAAAACCTGGCAAGCCCTCCAGTACGTTCCAAATTCATTGCCCGGTGGGAACCGGGCAGGAGTGGGATCAGATGTCCTTTCCTGACTTGCGCCGGTCGGGGGTGTCATAGTTGCTCATAAGGCGCTATGGCAGCCGCCCCTAGCCATGGCCTCACTGCTTCGGCATAGACTACCATGGGACCAGATAGGCGACCACTCCAGTATGGATAAGGATAGCGGCTGGAAGGGGGACCCACTTAACAAAAATGAACAGTAATAATGAAGATCAACAATTGGGCGCAGATGGGTTGAAAAAAACCCGTTTGCACGAGGAGGCATCCAGAGGTCTCCGCCGAGAAAGGCGGAGATGGATGCAGTAAAGGACGCCTGCGAAGACGGCAACCCAAGTAACAAAATTGGTTTTATCAAAGTTTTATAGCGCTGTTTTGGCTGTATAAAGCGCTATAAACCTTTGATAAAACCAATATTGTTACTAGGGAAAGGCAGTACGCCTACCGGATCGACGCAAGACATCGCAGTGGCTGGTCCACTGTTGATAAAGGCGGTCGGAAGACAGCGAGACACGCTACCGAAGGTAGTAGCGCTGTCGGAGCAGCTCGATGCCATAATCGAGTTTGCGAAAAGTCGCACCAACACGACGAAGTACCTGAAGCAGGCTCTCTACATGCTTCGGTCCTCCGTCGATGCTGCGAAGAAGGAGCACGCCGAGCTCAAGGCAAGAGCGGTGGCGGCAGAGAAGAATGCAACGGAGGTGACCGGAAGGGCGACGAAGTCGGTCCAAACGGACACCTGCATGTTTGCAGCGGTTTGCGCCTCCGGGTCAGCCGCAAAAAGAGCAAGGCAGTCTCCGGGGGAAGCCCCCGAGAACAGCAAGAAACGGTTGGTTGTGCTAAGCCCGCGAGATAGCACACCAACGGCCTCCAAGTCCGCCGAAAAGTCTGCCGAAGTGGCAGCTACGGGAAACCCTTGGGTTACCGTGGGAGGAAGGAAGCGCCAAAAAGACAGCAAGCGCAACGACGAGAAGGCGACAAATCGTCCAAAAATGGGAAAGAAGGCGCGAAGCAGGGGCGACGCCCTCATACTCAAGACGGAGGGGTCCAAGTACTCCGAAGTCTTGAAGAAAATGAGAGGCGAAACCCAGCTCAAGGATCTGGGAGCGGATGTGCGGACCATCCGTCGTTCTCGCACCGGCGAGATGATCCTTGAGCTCCGTAAGGATGCTAAAAACAAGGGCGCTGCCTGCAAGACGGTAGCCGAGCAGGTCCTCGGGAAAGATGTGCAAATTCGGGCACTCACCTCAGAGGTGACTCTCCAGCTCAAAAACCTGGATGAAATCACCGAGAGGTGCGATATTGCACAGGCCCTCAAGGAGAAGTGCGGAGTGGAAGTAGCCACTGAGGTAGTTCGCCTCCGAAAGGGTCCAGCGGGGACCCAGGTGGCCACTTTCCGGCTTGCATCGGCCGATGCAACTCTGGCCCTGAAGACAGCCAAACTTAAGGTTGGCTGGTCAGTATGTCCCCTGAGCATACTCCAGCAGCCGGACGTTTGCTTCAGGTGTTTCGAGGGAGGACACAAGTCCTGGACCTGCAAGGGGCCCGATAGGAGCTAGTTATGTAGGCGTTGTGGTGGTGCTGGCCATAAAGCTAAAGACTGCGGGGAGCCTCCCAAGTGCTTGGTATGTACTGGAAAACGGGACGCCAAGCACTTTATGGGAGGCCCACGGTGCCCAGCCGGTAAGGCGGCCACGAAACCACGGGCGTGAGGGTGACACAATTGAACCTGAACCATTGCTATGCGGCACAGCAGCTGCTATACCAAGCAGCGTCTGAGTCGCGGTCGGACATCGCAATCGTATCAAACCCCTACTGCATTCCTCCCGGAAACGGTAATTGGGTTGCAGATAAGTCCAGTACGGCGGACATATGCACGACCAGCAAGTTCCCGGTTCAGGAGGTTGTGTCAACCTCAAATGAAGGATACGCGGTTGCCAAGGTGGACGGAGTGTTCTACTGCAGTTGTTATGCTCCGCCGCGTTGGTCTATCGAAAGGTTCACCCAGATGGTCGATCTGTTATCTATGGAGCTGACGGGACTAACACCCTTAGTAGTGGCGGGCGACTTCAACGCTTGGGCTGTTGAGTGGGGAAGCCGCCGCACGAACCGGAGGGGTCAGATCTTGTTGGAAGCTTTGGCAAAGCTCAACCTAGATCTGGCCAACGTTGGAACCAAGTGTACATTCAGCAGAAATGGTGCGGAGTCGATCATCGACGTGACGTTCTCCAGCCCAGGACTGATCGTGAACTGGAGGGTAGACGATGGCTACACCTATAGTGACCACCAGTCGGTCTGCTATAGCGTAGTCCAGAACGTGAGGCGGCAGGCGACGGGAAGAGCCAATACTCCGACCGTCCGCGGGTGGAAGACATCGCATTTCGATGCCGAGGTATTTGCAGAAGCAATGAGAAGAGAGCGCGAGGGGGGCAGTTGGCTCCGCCCGAGTGCTGACCAATTAGTTGCCACATTATCGCGGGCGTGCGACGCCACCATGCCTAGGACCCACCAACCTAGGAATGGTAAGTCACCGGTATACTGGTGGACCGACGCGATAGCGGACCTCCGTAGCGCGTGCCTCCGTGCAAGACGGATGTTGCAACGTGCACGTACCGATGCACAGAGGGTAGAGCGCCGTGTAGTATTCGGATCTGCAAGATCGGCGCTTAAAAGTGCGATAAAGGCGAGCAAAAGGGCCTGCTTCGATAGGCTATGCGCGAGTGCCAATACGAATCCGTGGGGCAACGCCTACAGAGTCGTAATGGCGAAGACCAAAGGCGTGTTGGCGCCTGCAGAGCGATCACCAGCGATGCTGGAGCGTATCATCGAGGGACTCTTTCCACGACACGAGCCAAATCCTTGGCCTCCGGTTGCTGAGTCTCACGTCCGACGTTCCAGTATCTCAGACACAGACCAGGGATGGTCGGCCAACCTGCCGGGCATCCAATCCGTGAGAGACGGCAGTCGTGCAGAGGTTGTGGAGGAGGTAAGGGTTACGAATGAGGAACTCATCGTGATCGCCAACTTCCTAAAGGTGAGCAAGGCACCGGGACCGGATGAAATCCCGAACTTGGCCATCAGGACGGCCATGAAAGTGGCCCCCGATCTATTTCGAGCAGTCATGCAGAAGTGCCTGGATGACTGCCTCTTTCCGGACAGGTGGAAGCGACAGAGATTGGTGCTGTTGCCGAAGGCTGGGAAACCGCCAGGGGACCCATCGGCATACAGACCTATCTGTCTGCTGGACACTACGGGCAAGGTGCTTGAGAGGATTATCCTCAACAGACTGGTGAAGTACACAGAGGGTGTAAACGGTCTGGCAAGTAACCAGTTCGGCTTCCGGAAAGGTAGATCCACGCTGGATGCTATTCTCTCTGTCACCAAGACGGCAGAGGTAGCACTCCAGCGTAAGAGTTGGGGCATTCGCTATTGCGCAATCGTCACGCTTGACGTGAAGAATGCATTCAATAGCGCCAGTTGGGACTCCATAGCGCTCGCGCTTAGGAGCATCCACGTACCGGTGTCGTTGTACAAGATTTTGGAAAATTATTTCCAGAATCGGGTACTAGTTTACAACACGGAGGAGGGTCAGAAGTGCGTCCCAATCACCGCAGGGGTACCGCAAGGTTCCATCCTGGGCCCGGTGTTGTGGAATGTCATGTATGACGGGGTGTTGAAACTAAAGTTCCCTGTAGGGGTTGTGATCGTCGGTTTCGCAGACGACATCACGCTAGAGGTCTACGGCGAGTCGATCGAAGAGGTCGAGTTGACGGCCGCGCACTGCATACGCAAGGTCGAAGACTGGATGCACTCTAGGAAACTGGAGTTAGCGCACCATAAAACGGAGGTTACGGTTGTGAACAACCGTAAATCAGAGCAACAGGCGGTGGTCAGAGTCGGTGACTGCACCATTACCTCAAGGCGTTCCTTGAAGCTCTTGGGGGTTATGGTTGACGATAAGCTCACATTTAAGAGTCACGTCGACTATGCCTGTAAGAGGGCTTTAACGGCCGCTCCAGGACTATCTCGAATGATGTCCAATAGCTCAGCGGTATATGGCAGCAAGCGTAAACTTCTTGCCAGCGTGGTTTCGTCCATACTTAGGTATGGTGGGCCAGCGTGGTCCAAAGCGTTAGGTACCAGCAGTCATCGTCGAAAACTGGAAAGTACCTACAGGCTCATGTGCCTGAGGGTTGTGAGCGCGTACCGTACAGTGTCATACGACGCAATCTGCGTTCTGTCCGGCATGATGCCTATCAGCATAGCCATTAAGGAGGACGTAGAATGCTTCGATCAACGTGACACAAGGGGTATACGAGGCACCAGAAGGTCATTCTCGATGAACAGATGGCAGCAGGAATGGTCCAATTCCGCAAAGGGTAGATGGACGCATCGACTTATTCCGGACGTATCCGGATGGGTCGGGAGGCGCCATGGAGAAGTTAACTTCCACTTGACACAGATTCTGTCAGGTCATGGTTGCTTCAGGCAGTATCTACACAGATTCGGGCATGCGGGGTCCCCCATGTGTCCCGAGTGCGCGGATGCGGAAGAAACTGCTGAGCATGTCTTCTTCGTGTGCCCTCGTTTTGTGCATGCGCGGAGCGACATGATGGTAGTGAGCGGGCCAGACACCACTCCGGACAACCTAGTTCGGAGGATGTGTAAAGACCCAAACATTTGGAGGGCGGTTTGTACAGCCGCCTCTCAAATAGTTTTAGAATTGCAAAACAGGCGACAGGTTGACCACCGACACGCCAGTGTTAGCTAACGGCCAGTCTCCAGGTTAGTTAGCTAAGTTAGCAAAGAGATCTATAGAACCAAGAGGGTGCACAGAGCACAAAAGCCGCTCTCCGAAGCAATACCTAGAGGTGGTCCCGGGGAGTATTATGGGCTGGAGACTGGAGGGGTTTTAGTGGGTCCGGTCACTGATTCAAACCAACCCCACACTCCCTGAGGTTGGTCACCTCAGGGGTTTGGATGCAAATTTCCCCTCCACCTGAAACAAAAAAAAATATATATATATATATATATATATATATATATATATATATATATATATATATATATATATATATATATATATATATATATATATATATATATATATATATATATATATATATATATATATATATATATATATATATATATATATATATATATATATATATTTGTACGCTTTTTTCTATATTATTTAATGTTATTAGCTTTCGCAGTTAAGTTATTGTAATTGTAGGAAAATTATTAAACCTACTTGTCAAGAGAAAAAAAAGGAATAAAACGAAACTTAAAATAAACTTAAAACTATCTTACTGACTATAGAGTGAGCTGATCGTTGCAATTGAGGATTGCAAAGATTTTTGTCGGAATTTGTTGATAATTTGGCTTGACATATTTTCTAATGTTTCTACATTAGTGAGCCTATGTAGCTCATTCGTGCTAAACCAGGGAGGACGCTTTAAAATCATTTTCAAAAGTTTATTCTGAATCCTTTGAAGTGTCTTCTTCCTGGTTGCACAACAGCTTGTCCAGATGGGAACTGCATATAACATTGCTGGCCTAAAAATTTGTTTGTAAATTAACAGTTTATTCTTGAGACAAAGTCTAGAATTCCTGTTGATAAGAGGATATAAACATTTGATATACTTATTGCACTTTTAATGGATATTTTCAATGTGCTCCTTGAAAGTAAGATTCTTATCATAAATTAGCCCTAAGTATTTAACTTGATCAGACCAATTTAAGACCACACCGTTCATTTAATAACGTGGTTATTGGTGGGTTTGAGAAATGAAACTCTTGGCTTATGAGGAAAAATAATTAACTGTGTTTTAGAAGCATTAGGGGAAATCTTCCATTTTTGTAAGTATGAAGAAAATATATCTAAACTTTTTTGTAGCCGATTGCATATTACACGAAGGCTTTTTTCTTTTGCGGAAATGCTTGTATCGTCACAAAACAGAGATTTTTTACAACCTGGTGGTAAATCAGGAAGATCAGAAGTAAAAATGTTATATAAGATTGGGCCCAAGAGACTCCCCTGAGGCACACCTGCTCTAACAGGCAATCTATTAGATTTACCATTTAGATAGTTAACCTGAAGAGTGCGGTCAGTTAAATAACTTTGTATCATTTTTGTGAGGTAAAGCGGAAAACTGAAATTTGCCATTTTAGCTATTAAACCTTTATGCCAAACACTGTCGAATGCCTTTTCTACGTCTAGAAGAGCAGCTCCAGTCGAATAGCCTTCAGATTTATTAGTTCGAATCATATTTGTTACTCTAAGTAACTGATGAGTAGTGGAATGCCCATGGCGAAAACCAAACTGTTCATTTGCAAAAATTGAGTTCTCATTAATATGTGTTATCATTCTATTAAGAATTATTCTTTTAAAAAGTTTGCTAATAGAGGAAAGTAAACTAATTGGTCGATAACTTGATGCCTCAGCTGGATTCTTTTCGGGTTTTAAAATTGGAGTGACTTTGGCATTTTTCCATTTCGTAGGAAAATGTGCTAGTGCAAAGCATCTGTTAAAAATTTCTACCAAGAAATTTAAAGAGTTTTCGGAAAGTCTTTTGATGAGGATATAGAAAATCCCATCATCTCCTGGTGCTTTCATGTTTTTGATTTTTTTGAGAATAGTTCGCACCTCATTCAAGTTTGTTCCCAATACCTCTTCGGAAAGAAATTCTTGGGTGTTGATCTGATCATACTTTTGGTTTACTTCATTTTCAATAGGACTTACTACGTTCAAATTGGAGTTATGAACACTCTCAAACTGCTGAGCAAGTTTTTGAGATTTTTGTTCATTCGTTAGAAAAATGCAATCACCATCTTTAAGGACTGGAATGGGCTTCGAAGGTTGCTCAAGAACCTTCCAGAAAGGTTTTGAATAAGGTTTTAGTTGTTCAACTTCTCTCATGAAATTCTCATTTCGCAAGAGAGTGAATCTATGTATAATTTCCTTTTTGTAATTCTTGAAAAATAATTTTCAAAGCAGGATCACGAGATCTTTGGTATTGACGTCTCCGTATGTTCTTCAAACGTATAAGAAGTTGAAGTTCACTGTCAATAATTGGTGCATTAAATTTTACTCGAGCCTTAGGAACTGATAAATTCCGGGCATTGAGAATTAAGCTACTAAAATTATCTAATGCTCTGTCAATGTCAGCACTATTTTGTAAAATAATATCATTATTCAAATTTTCTTCGATCGTAGAACGATATCTATCCCAATTAGTCTTGTGATAATTTAACACAGATCTAGTGGGATTTAAAATAGTTTCATGAGAAATAGAAAATGTTATGGGAAGATGATCAGAATCAAAGTCAGCATGAGTTAATAAATCACTGCATGAATGACTTTGATTTGTTAGTACCAAATCAATTGTAGATGGATTCCTAATAGAAGAATAACATGTAGGACCATTTGGAAATAAAACTGAATAAAATCCAGCCGAGCAATGATTAAACAATATTTTTCCATTGGAATGGCTTTGAGCATTATTCCAAGATCGATGTTTCGCATTAAAATCACCGATGATTAAAAATTTAGATTTATTTCTTGTGAGTTTTTGCAAATCTCCCTTGAAATAATTTTTTCGCTCACCAGTGCATTGAAAAGGCAAATACACTGCGGCTATAAATAAAATGCCAATACTTGTTTCAATTTCAATTCCCAAACTCTCGATAACTTTGGTTTCAAGATGGGGTAAAACACGATGTTTTATTCGACGGTGGATAACTATTGCAACTCCACCACCGGCAACATCAATTCTATCAAACTTATGAACTATATAATTTGGGTTCTTTTTTAGTTTAATATTTGGTTTTAAAAGCGTTTCAGTCACAACTGCAATATGCACATCGTGGGCTGTTAAAAAATTGAAAAGTTCATCCTCTTTCGCTTTTAAAGAGCGAGCATTCCAATTTAGAAAATTTACAGCATTATTTAAAATCATTGGTGAATTTCAATTTCATAACAATATTAGTTGTAAATTTTATACCTTCTTGAACAGCCTCGTACATCGAGTTACAGTTCAACAAAACGGACATTAGCTGCAGCATGGATTGTTGTAGGTATTCAATCTTTTCTGGAGTTGGACTACCTAAATCAATACTGGCTGACTTTTCAGCACCAAACACGAATGGTTTGTTACTGTTTGAATTCGAAATACTACCTGTAAGGACACTGGCATATGAACAGCCTGGTGTTGCCTGAACAGGATTTTTTGCCTGAAATTTGTTAGCTGAATTTAAATGATTACCTACAGACACACCTGCTAATGAAAGTGCTGGTGATGCCTGAACAGTATTGAATGTCTTTTGTATACCCACATTGACACAGGTTGCTTAGAATTCCTACGTTGTCTGGAAGCAATAATTTTTGACCTTACAGGACAATAAAAGAAATTAGATTTCCCCCACAATTTACACATTTAAAACTATTAGTGGTCTCTTTCACGGGGCAGATATCTTTCGTGTGACTAGTGTCACCACAAATCATACATTTTACTGCCATATGGCAGTTTCGAGTTCCATGACCATAGGCTTGACAATTTCGACATTGCGTAAGATTATGAATTCCTCCATGTCTCGAAATTTTCCCACTTTATTCGCACGTTGAATAAAACACGTGCTTTTCCCAAACATTTTAAATTATGTACTTTGGTACGATCAAAATGAACTAAGTAATTTTCCTGGTGTATTCCAGTTTGAAAAATTTTGGCATTTGCCTTTCGTTTCATCAAAATTACTTGGTTGGGGGCAAAACCAAGTGATTCTGACAAACATTCTTTAATTTCCTCAATAGTTTGGTCATTTGAAAGACCTTTCAAAACAGCCTTAAACGGTCTCTCGTTTTTGGCATCAAAAGAATAAAATTTATACATCTTTTCAGTCAAACACTGTAAAAGATGTTTATGGCCATCAAAAGATTCGGCCAAAACACGAATTTCGCCTTGGCGGCCAATTTGAAAATTAACTTTCACATCCGACAGAAATGATGAAAGTTCTGATCGAAATGCTTTTAAATTTGCTACAAATACCACAATAGGTGGAACTTTAATCTTCTTCATAACGGCTTTATGCTCAGTATGAGAAGTTTGAACTTCTTGATCCCCAACGGAAGAAAGAATATCATACCTGTTAGTCGAAATTTCAGTGTCACTTGGAGGAGATGCCTCACGTTTCCTTGAAGCCGCATCAATGCGGGCTTTTTAATTTTTTCCAGGCATAACTGGAAAACTTCACTACACTTTCACTTCACTATAGAATTTAATTAGGAATATCTCAAACCAAATTTACTCACTAATCACTCGTTAACGTTAAAAACAAATCTATTATTTTGCGTTTCAACAGGTAGTCTTTTAAAAAGGTTGCCTGTTGAAAGCGAAAAACAAAATTTCAAAATCTCTCGGTAGTCTAAGACTTAGCCTCGAGCTGTTGGTAAAATGCAACCGTACTGTAGGACAGTTCAAGTCGATCTGATTATCACTCCAATTTCCGCTATTGTATATCGTTCCAACGCTTTCTATTTCTTTTAGATTCTATGACCAGTTTACGTTGAAACTATGCGAAAGCACTTTAAATATTCAAGCAAATAAAACAACTCGTTTTAAAAGGTTGAGTTTTTCTAAGTATTCTATCGTCAATTTATGACCAATAACCGCGATATTTTTTTTTTGACTAAAAAAACTAAAACAGTAGTTTTAAATTAACGCAACAATTTGCGTAAAAAACGCGTTTATTCGGAAATTCGCGTAAAAGAAACTTTGTTAATTCGACAATCTAGGTAAAAACATCTGACTGTCTGCATTAGGGATGTTACGGATATCCGCATCCGCAAATGCGGAACTTCCGCATGAAAATTAACATCCTCATTCGTATCCGCATCCGCATCATACCATGCGGGTATTGAAACTAAATATCGTTTCATAAAATTTTACAAAAAAATTTTCCTTGGTGTATTTACTGCTCGCCAAAATAACTTTTGCACTGGGGAGGGATATGGTCATGTGAAATAAGCAAAATAAAACACATCTCTACGGATATCCGCATCCGCATCCGCGAATGCGGAACATCCGCATAAAAGTTGACATCCGCATCGACATCTGCATCCGTAATCACATATCCGCATCCGCATCCATATCCGCAGATGTCTGAAAAATCACATCCGTAACATCCCCGGTCTGCATAGAATTGACATACCATTTCGTATGAATCCAGTACAGCATTTATTCAAGATCTAGTACAATAAAATGTAGGAGTCGAAGATGCAAATTCTCTTGAATCGAATAAAATAACGCTCTGAATGGACAAAGTAAACAATCTCATGTGAGAGAACTCTGTGCATAGAGAAAGTAATGGGATCTGCATAGTTTCATAATCGTCATCACCAATTAATTAAACGAGTCAAATGAAAAAGTCACATCCCTGTCACTAACTTCATCCCCATACATTTTGGCTTGAAGCCGTTTTTCTCTGGCTCGATTTTACGTCAAAAGGCTGTCAGTGCTTGCGAAACAGCCGATAAGGCACCGTCCATGCGAAATCAACTATTGCTGCAAGTGGTGGAAAGAAATGCAGAAAGCGAAAAACGATTGTTTTGTTTTGAACGTTTTATGGATTTTGTGCAGGACATAAATGGTCAACGGAGCTTATGACCATATTTCCAACAGTAGCGTCATCATCATCGGCGGCGGCATCAGGAAACTGTTACCATGACATCGGTCTGGAAAAAGTCAGACAATAATCTGCCGGTACCCGCATAACTGTCCCATTTTTAATTTTTCTCCGGAAAATATGATAACAATTAAGTCGATTCCCGATGATTACTCAAAAGTGACCGAAACCAGTATGGGACAGTTATGCGGGTACCGGCAGTATAGAAGTATGTCATTTAATTAACTAGACTAATGTTGTTTTTCTGTAGTACACGTTGCCAATGATACTGCCGGTTTCTGATTGAATTTATAAGTGATGGGACAAAATATGCGGGTATTTCTGAAATGTACTCGCATATTTTGTCCCATTTTGTCTTTATTTTTCAAGTTATATAACGTGAAACCAATACCAGCTATGGTTTTTTGTTTTCAACGATAAACTTATGGTGCCATGAAACTGTTATGGTCATTGGTTCTGCATGTAATTGCTTAATATAGCTGGAAATCCGAAAATTCACGGATAATAAAAAATCGCCGTTTTCTCAACATGTTGTTTTTCATTATGGGACAGTTATCCGGGTACCGGCAGTAATGTACTTTGAGAAGAGATTCATCGATTCCTAACACATGAAACCCAGCTGCCAAATTCACTATTTATTTTACCGTAATGTCTTTTGAAAACTCTATCGCTACCTGTCTATTGCGTCTATCGCCACCAAATTTTATATTCTCATACCTAACTTTAAAAGCTTCACATTTTCTCAAATGTAAGAAGATGTACAAGACTTCATATGTATTTTGTGCTATCTAAGTTTAGGCGCATCAATCAATGGACTCAAGGTTCTCGAGCTTTTCTAAAGTCGTCAATTCCCAGTGATGCAGGTATAGAGACTGTACACAGTGTTCAGTCTATCTATGCGGGTGATGGTTTGGGGTTAATGGTGCGAGTTACGATACAGCTCAAAACTAATCCCGATGACCAATCAACCAGATTGAGCATTGATGCAGATTTTAGTTATACAGATAATCATTTTGACCTTTACGCTGTTGTTATGGTGGCATTTCCTTTTCTCACTTAATTTAAAATGATTTGCTTTTATTTTATTTGTGTTGAGTAGACTACATTTTTTTATTGTAAACTGGGTACCTATCTGTATTTGTCATCCGGCCAAGAAGGTGTGAGCGAACGATAGGAGAACTGAAACTAAGTAGTAAAAGAAGATTTGAGGAGATGGGATTATCATCGATTTCTAGTTTTCGTTTACAATTGAAACATTTAAACGAATATACTGAAATATTAATACAACTATGTCCAACATCATATGATGATACACACCTTCTTGCACTGTTTCTTCAGTTTGATGAATTTCAGATGGAACGATGTATGTATAAGCTGATGCTCTTTCGAAATATGAAGGTCACGCAATAAAAGTGCTAATGAAAAAAAGCGTAAAAACCAAAGATAGAACTGCTGGTGGGTTATCGATCGCAACCGCTTGTTGCCGTAGTTAATATTAGTACGGATCCAACAATTCAGCAGCCAGCTGATACATGACAGCGCGTCTGTAGTTCAGTACTGCAGCTGTGGTAAAATAGAAACAACAATCCAGGCGTTCAGTCTGTCACAGTCAGGGAACCTAATCATACATTAGTATGTTGCCTAAAATACTAAATCGTTCCATATATCAGCTATATTCGCCGGCAAACAGTAAAATATTTAGTGCAGTGGCTCCTGCTTTTAAATTCTATTCACAAAATGCTAAACGGTAACCTCTTACCAGCAGAATAGGATTATCATCATATGTGTAATCACAAACCTCAATTTTTATCTTAGGAAATATGATATTGTGGTTCTTGGAGGTGGAATTGTTGGAACGGCTTCCGCAAGAGAAATTTTATTGCGACATCCTCGATTGAAAGTTGCTGTAGTGGAGAAGGAACCAAAACTAGCATTTCATCAAAGTGGTCATAATAGCGGAGTCGTTCATGCTGGAATATATTACAAGCCTGGCTCTTTGAAAGCGAAACTCTGTGTGCAAGGTCTTGATTTAAGCTATAAATATTTCGACGAAAAAAATATACCGTACAAGAAAGTGGGTAAATTGATTGTCGCAACGAATGACATTGAGGTGACGCGTCTGAATGTAAGTATTAGTGATGGGAAACTTATCGATACTTATCGATAATATCGATAAACGCCGGTCATCGATATTATCGTTAATTTTTTGACGTTAACGATAATTATCGATATTATAAGGGTGAGCACAAGTCAGTGCGGCTGGTTACTGGAGGAGACCCAAAAGAAGGAGACCTCTCCTACCATACCCCAGGAGTTCCTTTGCCGCTAGGTATTTGTTGGGTGCTGCTATTCGACAAGATTTAGCATTGTTGCGGGTGGTGTAAAGGTTCGTCCCGGGTGTCACTGAGTTTTTGAGAAATAATGGTAACTAAAAAGGTATTTATAGTTTTTAGTTTCCTAAGAACAGATGAATCAGACAACTTAGTACTGGAGAACTTTAAAAAAATATCCAAACTTTTTGCACCATCTCATAAAAAACAATGTGCGAAATTGTAATGTAATAAAATGCATTTTCTATGGCTTGCCAACTCTTATAATATCATGGACATGCATAGCGGCAGTCTATTGGTGATTCTCTGGTAATTGTTTAGTTTAACTTAGAACTGTTTAAGTTTAAAGTATCTGTTACCCAACAAACAATTTTTAGTTCCACTAAAAAACCAAATCAACGAAATTGTTGCGCCAAAAAAGTATCCTGATTTATACAGGGGGTAGACAAAATAATTGAGATAAATAAAATTCTCTCGAATTCTAAATGGCCAGAACTTTACGAAAAATGGATCAATTTCGAAACCGGTTTCATTTCACTGGAAAACAGTTTTATATTAGTATTACTTGGGAACTTGGTGTGACCAACCTGCACCGAAAATGTTTCGGACTCAAGAGTGTGTGTCAAGGTGTAAATTTTTGCAACGCATAGAACGTTTTAGGCAACTAAATTGTCTATCTAAAATACTTCATTTGAAAAAATCTGAGATCACCGATCTTTTTTAAAATCATTTTTTGTTTTTAAAATTATATTTTTTTCAGAGTAGGATCTTTAACTCATTTTTTATATTTTTGAAGGAAAGTTCAGATAATTTTTACTAAGATATATTGTTTCATAAGAAAAAAGTTCAAATACAGTTAGGTTTTCTTACGCGGGGGATACATGCCTCGTGAAAAAACCATGTTAATTCAGAAATCCGCTTGAAAAACCGCTTTAATTCAAAAATTCGCGTAAAATACCACGTTAATTTGAAAATCTGCATAAAAAACCTTTTAGAGTAAATCCGCGTGAAAATAAGCTGACCTTTTTAAATGTTAATCCAGATAAATTTTCATACGCAAGTTTGCAAAGTTGCTTGGTTTAATAAGACCTACACACCCACAATGTTCGATTGAATTCTGCTAGAGTGCTGCAAGCTCAAAGAAAATTAGTACCCAACAGGGAAAAAACCGCCAAAATCAACACCCATACTTAATAAATTCATACCTCTATGATTCCTTGGCGAATTTTCAATCTTTGGCTACAAATGAATCCAAAATAAATTCTGATTTATTGACAACATATAAACTTAAGTGAAACAGAATGTCAGAAAAAGTTCTACGCGTTGCAAAAATGTACACTTTGGCACACACTCTGGAAATCCGAAACATTTCCAGTGACCCTTGGTCACGTCCAGTTCTCAAGTAATACTAGGAAACTAGGACAGTTTTCCAGTAAAATGAAACCTGTTTTGTTAGAATTGATTCATTTTTCGTGAAGTTTTGGCCATTAAAAATTGACAGAATTTTGCCTGCTTCAATTATTTCCCTTATTCCACAACCTTCAAAACGAACTTCGGCTTGAAACTACTCCGTAGAAAGGGTATGCCGGTTCTGGCATCTACAACATCTTGACACTATTGGCCAACGATCAGAGCATCGAAAGAAAGCCCGGTTCCGGACGGCAAACGACCCTGAGCGACAAGCAGCTTCAAAGGATGCTGAAGAGGAAGACCGAGAGGAAAAGTCGCTGCGTGCACTTGGCCGAGAGGTTGGTGCATGCTCTATAACAGTGTGGGCTCTTCGTGTTTTACCTCCCCCACGAAGGAAGTGAGCACCGAGGTAAAGTTTATTTCATAGACCAAGTTCCCCAAGAAGGTGCGGCTTTGGCTGACAATCAGTGAGAAAGGTATTTCAAAGTTGCTCTTCTTTCGCTCCGGGCTGGCCGTGAACGGGGAAATTTATAGTACGAAGTGCCTGACAGAAGTTGCGTCGTTCATCAAGAAATACCATAAGCGCGAAGACACGGTGTTCTGGCCAGATTCGACGTCGACCAACTACTCGAAGCGATCGTTGGAGGAGATGGAGCGGCTGAATATCGATGTGGTACTGAAGTCGGCGAATCCGCCCAATGTCCCCCATCTCCCTTGTAGGAGCCTATGACCACTGCTACCATTAACTAGATATATTGTCCCCCATCTGCTTCCCATCGAGAATTTCTGGACAAACTTGAAGCGCAAGATCTATTCCAACAATTTTGTCGCGAAAACGGAGGAGGAATTAATAAAAAAAAAAACGAAGAAAGAGCTTAAAAACACGGCTACACGCATGTTTTCGTCCGCCATGGCGAATGTTCCGGTTAACTGCCGGAAGGCTGCACGCAAGGACGTAATATTTTTTTGTGAGGAAGCTAACATGATAACCTTCCACGGGAAATTTATCCAACTCAATTATCTGTCTTAGTTTTTTTTTCATCACCATCTGAAATAGTTTTTTTTCATCACCATCTGAAAAAAAAAATTACCGCAAACGTTAGCTGTCAATATATCGATACTTATCGATAATATCGATAAAAGCCCCGGAATTATCGATTGTTATCGATGTCGGTTTTGGGCGATATTTCCCATCACTAGTAAGTATATTAGTATCTTTTATATTATGCGGCATTCATAAATTACGTTATGCTGCTAGGGAAAGTGTTACATAAGGGGAAAGTAAGATCGACATTACAAAACGAAAAAAAAAATCTTACCTTTCTCTCTGGGAAGGCCAAAATTTTACTTCAAAGACGAAGTTATGAATAAAAAAAAAGCAGAGCAGAGGTACGTACCAATCGACTAATTTTTAAAAACCTAACTGTCTCTTGATCAATTTCAATAAACTTGATCTTATATGAGATTTGAAAACTGCAGGCTAATGTGAATGTGTTACCACGGAACGAACTGTAAAAATGCGTTGAAGAACTCAAAAGAACACGATTGCTTGACGTGAACAGGAGGATCCGTAAAATGTTTTTGTGATCTTTTAAATATCGTGTTTTAAACAAGATGAATGATATTTTGATTAAAGAAATTAACGTAATAATAAAAGTTACAGAATGTTCCGAATTTTATCAATCTAGAAAGGGGGCAGGTTTACAACGTTACGTAATGTTTGTATTACGTTTTGGTTCATAGGGAGAAGTTGGGGTTGAAAAATTGAATTTTTACCAATACGTAGTCGATGGATGTCACCTTAGATCACTTCTAGAGCAAATTTTTTGAAAAGTGAGTATTATCTCACGTATAACTGCATCATAGCTAAAACACAGTTGACTGTATAGAAAAACAGTCCAAGAACGAGTTGTATGGAACTAAAAATGCTTTGCAAAATTTTGCTGGTGGCAACATTTATTCGAGTGAGATCTTGAATGACTGAAGCCTCCTAAGCTCTATGCGAAACCTGATATATATTGAGCATCTAACCAAATACGCATACACGCGGTGATGCAACATCCATTAATTCACATTAGTATACATATATTGAGCCGGTGCTGAAGAACCACTAATAATTTAAGACTAGGGTGTATTTCTGCGAGTAGTTTAAATTAAAGTTTGACCCTTTGAATTTAATTCAATCTCGAAAACAGTTTTTTAGTCTATTTTTTTTACATTTCTGGATTATTATCGTTATTACCAGTATCGTGGGAAATAATCTTTGAATAACGTTCCTTCTCGTAGCTGTCGAGCCACAATATTTTCGTATCGTATAAATGTCAAGTGCGTACCGAGTTATTCAAATATCTAATCACACCACTTTGCTTAGTCCAAATGCGTACAAAATTAAAGGGGTCAAGTACCATCAAATGTATTTTCCGAAGCCGAGCAAGTCTGGGCACACAGTCACACGTGATTTCGTCTTCAGAATCAGATAAAATAATTAGATAAATTAGATTTAAATTTAAATTTAACAGTATATTTTTCGAAAATAACGATTTATTATGCGTCCGGTCCCTTCGATCAGCTCCCCTTCCAAGTTTAGTTAGTTTGTTTATGAATTTCGAACACACTGCACGGGCTTGAGATGTTAACGATTTAGATCCGAATTTCAGCACTGTTTATAAACGGATTCAAATACTGATGTCTCGTCATCGATAAAAAAATATCATTCTAAGTTAATAACCTGAAAAATATCTGTTGGTTTTCTCGAAAGGTTTAACATAAAAAATCATACATTGGGGTCGCTTTTTACGCGGGTTGTTTTTATGCGTTTTTTCAAACGGGATATTTTCACAATAACGCGGATTATTTTTACTCGATTCGGAAGATTATTTGTACGCGGTATCATATAAGTTTAGTATAAGTATATTTAATCTAATCTTTTAAATGCGGTACAACCAACCGCGTGAAAAGCGACCTCAGTGTATCTTATTTATTTTTCAATTTACAGGACTTATATGAACGATCCCTTGCAAACAATGTTCCCGATGTACAACTTGTTGATGCAAAACGCATAAAAGAGATAGAACCGTACTGCAAAGGAATCAAAGCAATATGGTCCCCTCATACAGGAATCGTAGACTGGGCCTTAGTGACTCAGTATTATGCTAAAGATTTCAAAGATGCTGGCGGAGAAGTTTATCTTAATTTTGAAGTAACGCAATTTGAAGAAACGAAGGACCCCAACTATCCGACGTTACTGAGAAGTAAAAATAACGATACGGTCCAGTCTAAATATGTTTTGACGTGTGGCGGTTTGCAATCAGACAAAATAGCCGAACTTACAGGATGTGCGCCGTTACCGAGAGTGGTACCTTTCCGTGGCGAATACTTGTTGTTGAATCAGGATAAATGCCACATGGTCAAAGGAAACATTTATCCAGTGCCCGATCCAAGATTTCCTTTCCTTGGAGTTCACTTCACACCTAGAATGGACGGCAAAGTTTGGCTCGGACCCAACGCCGTTCTAGCATTTAAACGGGAAGGATACAGTTGGTCTGATTTTAATTTGCTAGAGTTTTTGGATGCATTGAAGTTCCCTGGTTTAATCAAGATGGGATGGAAGTTCATGGGAGCTGGTATTCAAGAGATTGCCAAGTCTGCATTTATCCCCCTTCAGGTAAAAGAATTACAAAAATTTATCCCGGATATTCAAGAGTACGATGTTCAACGAGGGCCTGCAGGTGTTCGAGCGCAGGCGCTTGACAATGATGGTAACCTAGTTGACGATTTTGTTTTTGATCATGGTAAAGGTGAGAGTGCGCTATCCAAAAACATTCTACATTGTAGAAATGCACCTTCACCTGGAGCAACCAGTTCCTTAGCAATCGCCAAAATGATTGCAGACAAAATTGAACAGGAGTTCAACATTAAGTGAATATTTTACATCAAATAAAAAACGTTACAATTGTTATTTGTTCTATGATTATATGTTTTACGCCGAAAATTAAACATCAATATCCAAAAATATTTAGTGCTTTCGATGCATAGATAAATTGATCTGGTTGTGTTCAACTATTTCATGAATAACCAAACAATAACTAGAGTTGATCAAGCTTGCGCATGAGGTGTTACATTGAATGCACACTCTTCTAGGCCGCGCTACAATGAGATAAGAGCGAATGCAAATCGACAGCTTAAATTACTTTTCAAGATAGCATCGAAGCTTCGTGATTTACTGTACCTACAATGGCTGTAGAAGGACCGCGTCACCCTAATAGAATAATTCATTATTGTGCTTAAGAAACAACATTTATTTAACCAATGGTGTCGAGTGAGACTTTTGCACCCGGTACGAAAGTGTTTAATTGCAGCCCATTCTCTCTCCTTTCGAGATTTTCTTTATGTTGAAATTATATAAAATTTCCTATATCTCTATTCTCTTATACCTACAAGTGAATACAGGCAAAGCACCCAACATGATGAATCGAATACAAGAAAAATGAAAATTTTCGAATGCCAGTTATTGGTCGTCGAAACACAAGACTCGATAAGATAATCTGTCAACGATTAGTGAACAAATTCTCTCCCTGTTTATTATCAGATAGTCAGCCTATACACCTGAGACACGCCGAGACACTCACCGTTAGGGCAACTGTCAACATCAAAACGGGCGAGCTGTATAATTTTGCATTGCCGTTATCCGTTTTGATGTTGACAGTTGCCTTAACGGTGAGTGTCTTGTCATTTCTCTAATATACAGGTTCCCTATTATCAGACTGTGCGAGAGCTAAGAGAAGAGTGGCCAAGATGGTACCCCAGTTTGCTCCAGGTTTTTTGCTCCAAACGTGATTGGCTGATTTTGACAGCGCGCGTGTGTGAGAATATTCAAAAGGGGTTTAGCTTGCCGTGTTGCTAAACAGCTGGTGTTTGACCCAATCATTGAGTAAGTGAAAGTGAAATATTGTGGACCTAATTTTGTTTTGGTTACGGCAAACAAAAGCACGGTAATTCCGGTCTGGGCATTGAATTTTATCGATTTCCAAAGCATGCAGAAGCTTATCGACAGTGGCTAAAAATATGCGTGGAATCTGAAAAAGATATTCCAAATTTGAAAATCTCACGCAATAGTCGAATATGCAGTGTGGGTATTTCTTTTCATTATTATGTTGATTTAGTAAGTTGTTCGTTGTAACGTCAAATCAAGCTTTTCCTCACAAACAATCAACTTACCCTTGATTTTGCAACAAAAATTGAGTGTTTTGCCAAGTATTTTTCATTGTGTTCTTTTATTTTGTTTCTATTAGAGTCCAAAAAAGTGAGAAAAACAAGAAAAAAAAGTTTGATGGTAGAAGTATGATGATACAAATGTAGACGAAATTTGGTTTTTTCATATGTTGTTTGTAACATAATTTTCATTGTTGTTTTTTTGTTAAATAAAAATATCAAATAAAAAATTTTTTCCTGTTACACTGGATTTGGAGGGGGGAGGCGTGGTCAATCATCATAGAAACATTTCTTGTACTCTAGAACCATCACTTTTCAATTTCAGTTCCATTCGTTTAATTAGTATTTGAGTTATGCAAATTTGTATTTTATTTGTATGGCAATCCCCCTTTGAGAGAAAGAGACGTGTCGTTTGCCCTCAAAACCCCTTACATGACCAATTTGGTTCTATTCGCTTTATTAGTTCTCGAATTATGCAGAAATTTATGTTTCATTTGTA
Source organism: Wyeomyia smithii (assembly GCF_029784165.1). NCBI lineage: Eukaryota > Metazoa > Arthropoda > Insecta > Diptera > Culicidae > Wyeomyia > Wyeomyia smithii. The sequence goes on along the minus strand of NC_073695.1, from coordinate 120,873,891 downwards.
TGGGGACCTTCCCTTCCAAAAAGAGGAGGTGAGATAATTCATAAAAATGGTCCCCGGCCCAAAAAACCTCTAAGAATATGAATGTACGAGACATTTTTCCACATTTGCAAATGGCTTGTCACACCATAGCCCTGTATTTTTTTTCTTTCGGTCGAAAAGGTGATACTTTGACAACTTTGAGGTACGACTTTCCAAAGTGCAATTGAGCAGAAATTTTGCATAGAGAATTTTCTCGAGAGAACGAAACTTTTAAGCCCTTCAACTAAACAGCATTCGAAGGTCAAATCTTTCCCATACATTCCATTGGCACCCAGATAATATTAGAGAAAAACTAAGATCAAAAGCTCTGCTGCCGCGAGATAACATTGTGACGTAAATTCAAGTGACCAATTATTCAGTACGGCCCAAGAATGAATTTCATGTCACTATTGTATTGAAATGGGTGCCTACGTCATTTTGTTTTTTTTTTTTTTATTTTAAGCAACGTATGAATTAGTAACAACGAAAAGGAAGATACCAAAAGATAGGTCTTCAAATAATGAACAACTTTGTCATCTCACGGCAGTCTGGGGGAAGACACTGGTATCAGCAGATGATCAAAAACCTAAAAAAAATCACACTGAAACTTTTTCATACGCATCTTTTCATGGCTGGTTTTTTATTAGATCTCTATGCAGTTCTAGTCTTCCACGACCAAAAAATTTGGGTAACAGAACTAAAAGTATGAAAATTCTCTGAGCTTTCCAATTATGAACAAAATAACATATGCTTTTTTTTGTGTGTAAATAACCAATTGAACCAGGTTGGCAAATGGTTGGACATGTGTAACTTGAGACCCTAATGTGCTCATTTACCTCTGTCCAGCAACTACTATCCCAATCTTCATGAGGTGCCGACCGGTATACGAGTAACCGTAGCGGAGATCGGGTAACCAACCCTCGATGGATACTTTGGTCGAGTGTCGACTGGGAAGGGGGTCATACGCGGCTGTGTCCCCATATTAGGGGCGGCGTACAACATCGTCTGACACCTAAGTTACACCTAAGATGGCAGCCCCTTCAGCAGGATGTAGGAGGTATCGCGACCCTGGTAAGGTAGCATACCGTAACTTTTCTTCAACCACGAACAACGAAATTAGAAATACGGAACGGATCAATCGGCAAAGACCTAAATTACGAACAAGGAAAAAGATTAAGGTGAACGATTGGAAATTGGGTACTTGGAACGTCCGATCTCTCAATGAACCGGCGCACAGTGGGGCCATTTTGAAAAAAGACGGTCAAATGTCTTTTTGCACTTTCCCTTACATTTAAGAGGTTGGTGTCTTCGGAAGAGTTCTTCATAAATCCTTGAATTTTTATCTAAACTGTCTAATACATCTTAAGTTGACTAGAAGTCGTTATAATATCATTTAAGTGGAAAACTAGTTTTTGGGCAGTATTTAGGAGAACAAAGTAGTTAAAAGCGATATTTTAAAACTATGAAAAGACGAAGTTCCCGAAGAGTCCCGATTCTGAAAAATATGTGTACTTGTACCTCAAAACATGCCCAAACCAATGACGCTGAGTAATACTTAACAAACATTCACAATTTTAAATTATTTGATTCCGAAAATTGACATAATTTTACCTTCAAATCGCTCTATCTCGGAGCTGGTTCAACATATTTATTTTCTTTTTTTTTTAGAAATTTGTATTTTATTATTATCTTAAACTTTCTAGAACATCTCAAGTTCATCAGAAGTAGTTGAGATATAATTCAAGTGAAAAAACTAGTTTTAAGGTAGTCTTTCAAGAAAGACAGTTATATCTCTTCAAATATAAGAACTAGGAATTTTGTGTCTTCGGCAGAGTTTCATGAAATTGATAGTTCTACAACTTTACCGAAAACAGAAATTGAATATTTCGTAAAATAAAGAAGTTAGTTTTTCTAAGTGTAATACAAGCTTAATAAGCAATTAAATGAAAACGTCAGATAATTCTTATCAGTATTCTGAACAACTCTTCCGAAGTTATTAAACCCCTAAAATGAAAGGGAAAGTGAGAAAAGACTTTTGATCGTCTTTTTTCAAAACGGCCCCACTGTGTTGCGCGGGCTGGCTTGCTAGCTCGAGAACAACAGCGGCAGGGAGTCGAAATCGCAGTGATTCACGAGGTTTGGTGGCTCAATTCCGGAGAAAGGGAATTCCATGCAACAGCACACTTCCTTCAAGTACCACATCTACTGCAGTGGCGACAAAGCAGCGGAACGGAGCATCGGTTTCGTAGTTCTATGAAATCAGAAAACAAGAGTCATTCGGTGGAGGCCCGTAGATGAGCGAGGATTAATGGCAAACGCACAGGTTGGGAGGGAGGAATTCTTCCGTTTGGTCATTGGAAGGCATAGCCTCCACTCGTCAACCAATGAAAATGGCCCGAGGCTAACAAATTTGCCGCGGCCAGAAGAATAGCCATATGTAGCTAATAATTTCCACGTTTAAATATTCGGAAACACACGTGGAGGCATCCAAATGGAGAAGCCTGCTCTCAGATCGATCACGTACTGTTGGACGGTCGGCACTTTTCGGATGTTACTAAAGTTATGTCTTTTCGGGGACCAAACATTGACTCTGACCATTATCTCGTTGTTCGTAAGGTCCACGCACGGTTGTTGAACGTGCTGAAATCTTGCACAGAGAGGACGACGCGTTTCAACATTCAGCGGCTGAAAGCTGATGGCGTGACAGCAGAACACGTCAGAGAACTGGATCAACGGATCACAGAACAGCAGGAAGAAGGAGTGAAAGGGATGAATGGGCTGTGAAGCAGTATCCACGGTACCATCGAAAGGACTGCGAAAGAGGTGGTAGGTACGACGCGTGGAAACAGCGTAACGGCTGGTTCGATGCCGTGCCAGGAGCCGCATGCTCACTGCAGCTACGCGTCAGAACGAGGAGCAGTTGCTCGCCAGCACAGAGGACAGTTATGCTCAAAACGACTTGCGGAGCTTCTATAGAACAGTCAACAGAGCCAGAAGCAGGAATTTCCCTGTGCCGGTCATGTGTAATGACAAGGACGGCAACCTGCTTACTGATAAACCGACAATTGTTGCTAGGTGGAAGAAGCATTTTCAGGCGCTATTGAACGGGGAGAAGCCGGACGAGCAGAGCAGGATCAGGATGACGATTATGAGTGATGAACAAGCTGTGGAGTCACCAACACAGGAGGAGGCGAAAAAGGCGATTAGTGAGCTGATAAACGTCAAGGCCGCTGGGCTGGCAGATCATACTGAAACACGGTTTCCCGACGAAACTAATTAAGCTGAAACATATGACGCTGGAGGGATCGAAATCTTGCATGCGGATAGCTTGTGAGACATCAACCGCGTTCGTAACGTTGGATGGACTGAAGCTGGGGGACGCGCTCTCTAACTTACTATTCAACATCGCTTTTGAAGGTGCAGTAAGATGAGCAAACGTGCAAAGAAACGGTACGATCATCACGAAATCTCATATGCTTCTTGGCTTCGCGAATTTTGCGTCACGAGGTGACTGGAGAACGGCCGCCCCAGATAGAAGAAGCTGGACATCTCTAATTCGTTCGGCCCTAGACCGGTAACGGTCCGTCAGCCAATAAACTAAAGTAAGTACAGATGAGAGTTCGCTATGGCCCCGAGCCTTCACAAAGTTCACCTTTCATGACTCAAGACTAAACACAACATTGAAAACACAAAAAAAATCGTGATAATTAAAAAAACGGAACAGGCTAGGCAACATTACAGTCTTTCGATTTGTAGCAAGAAATTATTGGAAGCTTTTATAATGACGCTGTGTTACTTAGGTTCTTTTGAAAAATAAAATGATAGTTATCACTAAACGTAGAAATTCGAGATTTTTTGCCACAAAAGGATAAAAATCCGACAAGTGGTTAATGATTAAATCTCGAATCACCTCAACGGAAACAAATGGCAAATCTGCGATGTATACTTAAGAATACATTGCAGATTAACTTTTTGTTGCCGTTGTGCAGTCGTTCAAGCTCTTGCAAGCTCTGCTCAATTGCTTGACATTGCATGACATTACTTGAAATAAGGCGACATAGCCTATAAATTTAAACAACACTACTATAAAGAGTAAAGTTTATTTCAACGAATTTCATTCCCAGCTCATGTTGCTCACACCTGCAAGACAGAGAAAATCGATTTTACAAAATTGCGCCTGGGAGTTCCTATGTACAGATATTCACAGCGATCAATGAAAATTTTGCAATCACGCGTTTTGCAATCACGCCCTGAGGACAAGACAGAGAAAATCGATTTTACAAAATTGCGCCTGGGAGTTCCTATGTACACATATTCACAGCGATTAACGAAAATTTTGCAATCACGCGTTTTGCAATCACGCCCTGAGGTACAAATACTCTCTTCAAACAAATCTGGATGGCCATTCAGAAGTAAATTTCTTTTCTCAATTACATACATACCGGATATAAAGTTACACCAAATATAGAGATAAACCAAACCAAAATGTTTTGGTTTCGCGCCAGCCTCAACTACCGTTGAAATAAGACAAAACCAATATCATAGAATTTACGTTTAAAATGCTCAGAAACCCTTGCAAATGATTTTACATGATATTCGGATTTAAATATTTCAACTTCGCAGTAGGAAACAATCACTCTTGTTCACGCTCACGGAATAAATCGACACTGATATTTGAGAACCATGTCCGACACTCAAAAATTTCAGGATGCGCATTTTCAATACGAACTATTCAGCGGTTCATATATAATGAAGATTAATATAACTCCTCCTTGCTTTAACTACGCCACTGAGATATGAAAAATCAAAAAAAAAAACAATGAGCGTTTTGAGATAATTCTATTATTTTTTTTGTTGAAAATTTTTTTACAGTGTATATTTTTTGTCGGAGAGACAAAATTATTATCTACAACATTGCCGAAGACGTTACCCCGATCAAGCAAACCGTTCTGGCTCTAAAAATACTTGTACCCTTTTCAAGTAAACCCTTTTAACAATTTGGTCGAGCTAAATCAAAAATGATAATTGAAAAAATATATATAAGTTGGAACGTTTTTTAATGGAAATACTCATTTCTATTTAGGATTTTTTAGGAGATATTAAGTACCCAGTTTGAAAAACTCGTTTATTTTATATCAACACAATGATCCTCAAAATTATCCCACTTTTTCCTACTCCATTAATTAAATCGGCTCCGTTATGCTTCGCAATTTATCCTAAATAAATATTAGAGAATAGAAAAATATCTGAAGGTGATGGATTTGAAATCAAGGTAATTTTTTTTAAATAGTTTTCTGCCTTGTTCACACTAAAATGGATATCATGTGATACCGCGTATTTTGATATCAGATTCCAAATATCTAGTTTTCGCGGAAAAAAATAATAGATGCAAACTTTATAAATTAAGGGGGGGGGGGGTGGATAAAAGATAGTTTAGAAAATATTTTACATTTAAAATTCCACAGAAATCATAGAAATATATTACTTAAAATTATACTTTCACTTCACCTGGCTTCCATCGACAAAGGTGTCGAAGTCAATGCTGTTTATTATAAAACGGAAGTTTTCGAGAGGTTTCGAAAATTCTTCGGAGATGACCACTATTCGTTCCAGTAAGACGGTGCACCAGCGCATACTGCGAATTGGTTCAAGGCTGGTGCAGGAATAATTTGACAGATTTTCTGGATAATAATGAATGGAGCTTCACATCCTCAGATCTGAGCCCAATGGACTTTTTATCTGTTCCTACATGGTTTCGAAGCTTGTTGATTTGAGATCTTCAATTAGGAACTAGGGTTTGCATTTTTCGCGGGAATTGATTTCCTGGGAAACGGGAATGAAAAAAATTTTCTCAGCAAAAATGAGATTTCAAATATAGTTTATTAATAAAAGGTAACAAAAAATCGTATAAAATTTCATCATCAATTTGCATGATAAACGAATTATAAAAAACATATTCCAGTTTACATAAGAAATTACTTGAAGAGCATCAAGGTGCCAATTTAACAGCGAAACAAAAAAAAACCATGTTAGTTTTAGTATTAGATTTAGCTTCAGCTCGTAGTCGGCAGCGAGGGTAAAGAATTTGCCTTTAGCTTATAAGATATTTTAGACCATGAGGCATTAGATTTAATTGGCTCCGTAAAACATTAATTTGTATTGTGCCGTGTCAAATAAATGTTGTGTGAACAAAAAAAAAATACATTAGAAATTCACAATCGATTTTGGTTGCTAATATTTGCAGAAAAGGAAGTTTCATGGTTTCTATGTCGTCGAACAATCGCTTCAGATCCGCTGACAATTTTCCGTTAGGCCATAACAATGTAATTTCCTTCTGTAAAACTTAACTTAAGTCCGCTGAATCACCGTTGCCTTTTGACAAATTTCTGTGAATGAACGAGACTAACCGGAAGGAAATGATAGAATACTAATAATCGAAACTCGTTCAGTAGTGAACTAATTAGCAAAGAATGACATTAGGCAAAGCAAATATTTGCCTAATTTCTCGTTTACTGAATAAGAAAGCAGATATTTTGGAAAAGTAATTGAAGCGAATAATTTGATATAACACGGCAAGCAAAGGTTGACCGTCACTTCAAGTAAATATTTGCTTCGTGTAATGCCTACTTTAGTGCTGCTATACATTTTGACGACGTCAGTTTCGAGTTTTGATAGTGTATTTAGTTTTATTGGATTATAGTACAGTAAATCTTGCGAAATTTTTCGAGGAACTCGGTAATCCCGGGATCCCGGCAATCAATGTTTCTGTTCCCAGGATCTAGAAATCCCGGGAAAAGACATTTCCCGGGAAATTGTGCCCGGGATTGCAAATCCTACTTGGAATAATTTCAAGTGGTTATTCAAAAATTCTGGGATAAATACCCATGGAATCAGAGCGTGCCGCCTGTGAAATCTTAGAAAAGAGTTTAAAGTTGGTAAAGTTAACTAATGGAAGAGTTTTTCCAAAGCATCTGCTGTAAATGTCCACTATGAAAAGTAATTTCAATAAAAAATACTCAGAAATTAAATTTTTATTTTCTAAAATAAAACGCTGCCCCTGGTATAAGTGTTGACCCCCTAAAGCTAACGCCTATGGCGATATCACATGATATCCGCTGTACTGTGAACAGGTTAATACATCCAACCAATGACAATCTAGCAAGGAGCATTACACCGACCGGTGGTTAAACTAGCTTTTTTTAACTGAGCTAAATGTGAAAAAAATATAAATGTATGTTTCCGTTCCCGTGAAATTGATAGTTTTTGCGAGTGAAGATGCTTCAAGGCATTTAAAATCATCAAAACAGATCTCGTCAACAAAATGGTACTGCTTGTACCAAATGTTATATTCACGTGTGCAAATATTTGATTGTGCATTTGGTTATGTATAGATTTGTGTCGTATAGATTCAGATACACATATTGCACATTTACTTCATGTATACAGTTATTTTTTTGCAAATACAGTTGTAAATATATGCTTTTTGTTCAGTACAAATTCTGATTACTTCTTCTGTTGGCTTTACTGTTTCCAATATTGTAACTACTAAAATGTTTCGATGGGTAATTGGAATACGCAATTGTCAAAGAAAACTTCTTGTACGGGATTTTCTAAAACTAATCTGCAGATAAAGCTTATGGATATTTTGTGTTTGAACAAAGTTGTTTACCTATGGGATGGAAAAAATCAATGACCTTTTTATGGCAACAGGTATTCTAGGTATATTCGTAGCATGTTTGGTTAATTTATTAAAACATAATTTTAATAACGTTTTACACTAATGTAATTATATTACCGGTTATCTTCTGAAGGCCATATATATGCGAACTTTAGTTCCGTATCCTGGCGCGGAATTTTCCAACAGAGTTACGGCTCTTTTATTTGCATTTATAGTACATCAATCTAGTTTCTATTTGTTGCTTGCAATAGTACATCAAATAAAGTGAATATTCATAGCTATTCGTAATTCAACAGTATGTTAACCAACAGTTGCTCATAATGTGACTTTACTGTAGCTATAAAAGTCATCACTGAAATCTTTATTTTTTTGTTACCCTACTGCAAGTCTGGTGTACTATCGATAAGATAAAAAGATATTCAAAAAGGCTTCAATTTTGATCAAAGGTTCAAATACTTCCTATTCTTTGACCATTACATTTGTGCAATTCATCTGTCTCTAATACTTGTTATATAGTAGTTTTTGACTAGTAGCAAGTAGGGCCTCAGGAATTGAGTTATGTTTAGTACCGATTTTTAATTGTTTAAAGTATAGTGCAAGCCGTACCGTGCATCACCTCACTGATGAACATTGGTGTACCAGCTCCCAAACCTCCGTCAGTTTTTTCGTTTTCGTTCTAGCAAAGGAGAACAATGAGATGTTTAAATAAATTACAACGATAACAACTAACCTGATCATATTCACAGTCAAAATATCGGCTTTGACAATCCAAGCATCGACATTGGTCTGACATTTTGCAAGTGATACCGCATTCCTTAGCTACTGCTTTATACAGTTGCTTACTAGATTTATACAGTATTTCCGGACCCCTGATTTCATGTTGCACCATCATCGATGCGGTGGACGACCCTTCAAATGCGTGTGAGTTATATGAGTGACACTCATCCGCGAATGAGTTATTATCTAGATTTTCTGTTGAAAGGCAGGTTTCTTCAATGTGCATGTCTTCCATTTCTTCGGCTTCAATTAGAATAGAAATAATGAAATATTCTACATTCGATATTCACTTACTATTTTTTGACTCACCAAGCTGCTCCATCTGTTGCTGATTAACCATGGTATATAGAGGATCACACGAACCGGTGCAACCTAGTAAATTCTCTTGTGATGGTGATGTAGTTGAACTGCAGGAGTAGAGCGATGAATCGACACTTTCCTGTTTCCTTGTTGCACTTGGCGTTTCTTGTTGTTGGGATTGTTGTTCAGGAAGATTTTGCTGCTGTTCTAACCCAGAAGCATTTACGTTTAATTGTTGGTTACTCCCAAACATCTCGTAATTTGATAGCGAGAGATTCACACTCGATGTTTTGTTGTTCTCCTTATCCAAAGCTGCGAGACGATTCTAGATTCAAACAGTTTCGATTAGTGTTTCAGCTAACTTGTATCTTACTGCACCATACCTTATAATACACAAGAAACATGCCAAAAGGTCGTATGTACAAATGTAAACAAAACGAGTGAGGGATGATGTTTGCTTGAGAATCATAGGGGAAATAGGTATCTCTTACCCGTTCTGTTTACGTTTGCTCGACACTTATATCCACTACCCGCCATGAGATTGGAATAGCTACTGAGCATTGTAACACTCTGTTTAAATATTTCAACACCCCGAAAAGTTTAGCAAAACAGGCATATTTATGTAACTCTATCTCAGAATTCCGACAACCTGGACTGATGTGGTTTTTAGCAAAATTTCAAGGGCAAACAGTATTGTGCATGTAGTTTTTAGTATTTTTAACTGATTTTATCTCGTAAATCCGACCACTCAGAAAGCGGCCGTTTTCGACAAAGATGTTTATCAGATTAAGGGCTTCTGGTTGGCCAAAAGTTTAGTACGAAATTTTGCCATAACGCTAATTAAAGCTGGTTCCTGGAACACAACCAAAAATAACTAGATATCATTCAAGAAGGGTATTTCCGGATCCGATTGATATCCAGAGTCCGGAAATCAATTCAAAACGTCATTTTGAAATTGAGGTTGGAGACTTCTAATTTAATCAGGATTATACACAGAGGGCAAAATCTAAGACGAGCAATAACAAGACAAACAACTCCCTGAATGTTACTGTCAACAAGGTCGAAGCGCCCTCAATGCGTCCGAAAAATATCAACTATGTCTGTGTGCGTGTTATCGGTTTGACAAGACATTCCCGTAGTTGTTATTGTCAAGCATGTGTTTGACAGTTCATGCACATTGCACAAAATCATTCACCACTGACAATATCGTTTCTCCGGAGAGAATTCGATACCCAGCTTAAGAGCCCATTCAGACAAATTGTCTAAGGTATCTTGCAATGGTCCTTGCAGATCGCTAGCCTTGCCACCAGTAATGGATACAACGCTATCGTCTGCAAGATGCCTTAGCGTGCATGAATTTGCAAGACATTCATCGATGTCATTGACGTAAAAATTATATAAGAGAGGACTTAAACATGAGCCCTGGGGGAGGCCCATGTAACTAATTCGGGAAGTTGTCGAATCGCCATGTGAGAAATACATATGCTTTTCTGACAACAAATTGAGCAAAAAGTTATTCAAATTTGGTGAAAGTCCCTGCGAATGAAGTTTCGCGCTTAAAACTTCTACAGAGACAGAGTCAAAAGCCCCCTTAATATCCATGAACGCAGAAGCCATTTGCTCTTTTCGAGCAAAGGCTAGTTGAATTTCAGTAGAAAGCAACACTAGGCAATCGTTCGTCCCTTTGCCCCGGCGAAAGCCAAATTGAGTATCTGAAAGTAACCCGTTTGTTTCGACCCATTTGTCTAACCGTAAGAGGATCATTTTCTCCATTAATTTCCGGAGGCAAGAGAGCATCGCAATCGGCCTATATGAATTGTGATCAGAGGCAGGTTTCCCGGGTTTCCGAATAGCAATGACTTTTACCTCCCTCCAGTCATGCGGAACAATATTTAGCTCAAGAAACTTGTTGAACAAATTCAACAAGCGTCTTTTTGCAGAGTCGGGTAGGTTCTTCAACAGGTTGAATTTTATTCTATCTAACCCTGGAGCCTTATTGTTGCACGACAGGAGAGCCATTGAAAATTCCAACATCGAAAATGGAGGCTCTTCCGTAGTTACTAATAACGCGTCGCGAAAGGTTTTCTGTTCCGGTACAGAGTCTGGACAGACCTTTTTGGCAAAATCGAGTATCCAGCAATCTGAATACTCCTCGCTTTCATTCGAAACGTCACGGTTCCGCATGCGCCTGGCGGTATCCCAAAGAGTGCTCATCGCTGTTTCCCTGGACAACGCGTTTACGAACCGCCGCCAGTACCCGCGTTTTTTCGCCTTTACTAAGCTCTTCATCTGCCTGCCCAGTGCCTCGTACTTTCGAAGCAGGTTGACAGTGCCGTACTCCCGGTAGTCCTTATACGCCGCGAACCTTCGCGCGTACAGCTCAGAGCACTCTTTGTCCCACCATTTGTTGGGAGGGCGCTGTCTAATCGTTACCCCGGGTATCGGTTTCGTCTGAGCTTGAGTCGCGGCGTCGATTATCAAGCCAGCTAAGAACGCGTATTCTTCCTCCGGAGGAAGTTCCTCGTGAGTCTCGATAGATTGCGCTCTAATAGACTCATAACACTTCCAATCAATATTACGTGTAAGGTCGTAGGAAATATTGATTGGGTTCGGGGGAGTTGAACCATTAGCAATTGATATAACGATTGGAATATGATCACTACCGTGGGGATCGTTGATTACTTTCCACCGGCAATCTAACGCTAGTGATGTCGAGCAAAGGGATAGGTCAAGCACGCTTTCACGTGCTGGAGGATTAGGTACACGTGTCGCTTCCCCAGTATTCAAAACTGTCATATTGAAGTCGTCGATCAAGTTACAGATTAAAGAAGATCGGTTGTCGTCGTACAGCGACCCCCATAGCGAACAGTGAGAATTAAAATCTCCCAATATCAAAAAAGGCGCAGGAAGCAACTCTGCTATATCAGTGAGATGCTTCTGTTCAATCCGCGCGGATGGAGGCATATATAACGAAACAAGGCATAGGTCTTTTCCATTCATATTCGTTTGAATGGCAACGACTTCAATATTCGAGATCGAGGGGAGATCGATTCGGAAGAAGGAATAGCACTTTTTAGTCCCTAAAAGTACCCCTCCACCGTGTGAGTCTCGATCTCGATGAATAATGTTAAAATCGTGGAAATTGAGTTGATCGTTTGAATTGAGAAAGGTTTCACAGAGCGCAAATGCGTCACAATTGTATGTATTTATTAAATGAGAAAATAGATCGAATTTGGGGATGATACTTCTGCAATTCCACTGTAATACAGTGATAAAATTCCTAACCTCTTTCGCCGTATTAGTCATCGAAAGATATGATAGCTGAAATGAGGGGCCAAGTTGCTGCTAGTTGCATCAAAAAGGTTTCACTGTAGGAAGAAGGGCAAGAAGAATATTTTGTAGGGGATCTGGTATGTTGAATGTTTTAAATATCCAGTCCACAATATCAGAAAATTTTATGAACCCTGTTTCTTTTTTATCTTCTGATCGAGAAATGGGTGCACGACGGGTTTTTGGTGCCCCAGGAAGCGGTGGGTACTCCTGGTTTGATTTAAAATTAAAACCGGGAGGTACTTGCTTCGGTTTTTCTTCACCGCTTCCTTTTTGTGTTGGCTTATTGGTCATTCCGCTAGGGGTTATCTTGCGACCTTTGCGAGAAAGATTAGGAGAGTTGATCATTCTCCTCTTCCTAGATCCTTCTGGCATGGCATAAGAACACCCTTCGACGGGATCGTCAGATGTACCCTCATCGGTTGGCAAAAAGGAAAAGATGTTTCCTGTCGAGGGTGGCTCAGCACTCTTCAGCATTTCTGCGAAAGAGCGCTTTGATCGTTCCTTGAGGGAACGCTTTATTTTTTCCTCGCGCTGTTTGTACGCGGGATACGCTGAAAGGTCATGCCGAGTTCCCTGTCAGTAAAGACACTTTTCAGTATCCTCACTGCAAGCGGTCTCAGCATGATTGCCTCCGCACTTGCTGCAGCGTGCCTTGTTGCAGCAGTAGGTGGCTGTATGACCTAACTGCTTGCAGTTTTGGCAATGCATGACCCGCGGTACGAACAGGCATACAGGCAGACGAACCCTGTCCAAAGAGATGTAGTTCGGCAGTGCGGATCCGGTGAATGTTACACGGAAGGAATCCGAAGGGAAGAATTTCTTCTTCCCTTCTTCGATGGATACTGAATGCAATTGCTTGACATCCAGTATCTTTACATCTTGAATCAGGGGGTTCTTGAAGCAGCCAACCCCGTGACGCAAAATGTCATCGACCGTGAGGCTTCCTTCGGTAACCACACCGTCGATCTCCACGTCCTTGGCAGGGATGTACACGCGGTACTCTCTCGTGAAGAGCTCGTAGCTAGCAATTGCGTTTGCTTGCTTCAAGCTACTCACAACAACTCGCAGTTTGTTCGGTCTAACCTTTGTAATTTCGATTACGTCCGAAAACTGTTTTGCCAGGTCCTTGCCGATTTAAATTATATTTAGAGGCTTCTTTATGGGCTACGGTAAACTACGAACGGACCTTTCGAAGCATCTGGGTAAGCTTTCACCCGTGTTGCCGGTACCCTTGGTACGGGGCTAGGTAGCGGGGAAGGTAGAGGGGAATTGATGGGGGAGATCTCAATCTCTTCCCCAGTTGTTTCCACATCCAGGAATAGTTGCACCTGCATGTCGTCCATTTTGCGGGAGCGTTACGCTCTACCGCACACAAACGATAAATATTCGAATGTGGGGGGGGGGGGGGGGGGTCAAGTAGTTGCTATTAAATTTTAAAAACAATTTTTCAAACTACAATGGATCAAAATAAAAAAAAGGCAGTAATACTAATACTAATAACAATAGTAATAATAATAATAATAATAATAATAATAATAATAATAATAATAATAATAATAATAATAATAATAATAATAATAAAAATAATAATAATAATAATAATAATAATAATAATAATAATAATAATAATAATAATAATAATAATAAAAATAATAAAAATAATAATAATAATAATAATAATAATAATAATAATAATAATAATAATAATAATAATAATAATAATAATAATAATAATAATAATAATAATAATAATAATAATAATAATAATAATAATAATAATAATAATAATAATAATAATAATAATAATAATAATAATAATAATAATAATAATAATAATAATAATAATAATAATAATAATAATAATAATAATAATAATAATAATAATAATAATAATAATAATAATAATAATAATAATAATAATAATAATAATAATAATAATAATAATAATAATAATAATAATAATAATAATAATAATAATAATAATAATAATAATAATAATAATAATAATAATAATAATAATAATAATAATAATAATAATAATAATAATAATAATAATAATAATAATAATAATAATAATAATAATAATAATAATAATAATAATAATAATAATAATAATAATAATAATAATAATAATAATAATAATAATAATAATAATAATAATAATAATAATAATAATAATAATAATAATAATAATAATAATAATAATAATAATAATAATAATAATAATAATAATAATAATAATAATAATAATAATAATAATAATAATAATAATAATAATAATAATAATAATAATAATAATAATAATAATAATAATAATAATAATAATAATAATAATAATAATAATAATAATAATAATAATAATAATAATAATAATAATAATAATAATAATAATAATAATAATAATAATAATAATAATAATAATAATAATAATAACAACAATAATAATAATAATGATAATAATAATAATAATAATAATAATAATAATAATAATAATAATATTAATAATAATAATAATAATAATAATAATAATAATAATAATAATAATAATAATAATAATAATAATAATAATAATAATAATAATAATAATAATAATAATAATAATAATAATAATAATAATAATAATAATGCTAATAATAATAATAATAATAATAATAATAATAATAATAATAATAATAATAATAATAATAATAATAATAATAATAATAATAATAATAATAATAATAATAATAATAATAATAATAATAATAATTATAATAATAATAATAATAATAATAATAATAATAATAATAATAATAATAATAATAATAATAATAATAATAATAATAATAATAATAATTAATGGGTTCAATGATGGCAATTTCGGTCACGGGTTTCTTTAAAACACGTTTTATTATGTCAAAGCCAACGTTTCAAGGATATATTTCCTCGTCCTCAGGGCAACTACGATTAACAGTTTACAATTTACATAAATTAGTCACACGAATTAAGTTATTACATAACAACTTACAAACAAAACAAACAAGTTCTCGTCAAAATATGGTGCATTGGTGTAAAATTGCTTTAGGTTAACTGCACTACACTATGGATATAAATTATACAGAATATTAATTGGTTTGTGACTTTTCAAAATTTAAAAAAAAAAAAAATAAAAAAACGCAAACGGATGAGCTACACTTACACAGTATCTTCCAACACACATCACACACGATTAAAGCCGTCGGGAAATGTTGCGTCAAAACGGGGAGGAATAATGTTGCAAGACAGAGATAGAGAGTGCTAGAGACTGTAGTAGTCTGCATCAACATGTGAGAGATCGCAGCGTGCCGGAGTAAGCGATGCTTAAGTTGTTCGTGTCCGTTCTATAATTTATTGCGGATCTGTCACATGCGATGTAACACATTTCTAACACCTGTAATGCTTGAATCCTGTCATCCGAAGTTAAAATTCTAGTGTTGGCTATATTGAAACTGTGATTCTCTTCTATCGCATGCTTCATCAACGCCGTCTTTTTAAACTCATCTTCCCTTCCCTCCCTCTCAGTGCTAGAATCTCTATACTGTTCGTAGCGTTTCATGAGAGAGCGGTGCGCGGCAAGACGGTTCTTCAGTTGCTGTGTAGTCATACCAATGTATGAGCTATCGCAGTCTGCACACGGGATACGGTATATAACGTTTCTTTTTGAAAGATGCGAAGAAGAGTCTTTGAGTTTCGTGAAAAGTAGTCTGTTGGTTTTGACGCATTTGAAACTCAGACTGATATTTTCATGGTTCTTTTTAATGCTGCGTGCAAGTGCGGGTGTGAGGCCGTCAACATGGTGCAAAGATCGATATACTTTTGGTTCCGAGTTTACTTCCTCAACAACGTTATTCGTGCTTTGGTTGATAAATCTGTTGATTAACCGATTTATCAGTGAGCTCGGATAGTTGTTGGTAAGCAAGTGCTCGCGTACTATCTGCTTATTTTCCGTGAGCGATTTGTTCGTCGATAATCGAAACACTCTCCCAATAAAACCGGTTGCCGTATTCAATTTCTGTGCCAGCGGGTGCATCGAGAGAAAATTAAGAATTCTCCCGGAAGCGACAGGTTTCTTATACCACTCGGTCACGATTTTTTGTTCGTTGGTTCTAATAAGAACCATATCTAAATACGGTAAACGGTTGTTATTTTCTACCTCATATGTGAATTGAATATGTGAGTCGAACCCATTGAGAGCGTTCCTCACATATTCAATCTTGTCAGCTGGGAGAGCGGTGAACAAATCGTCGACGTATTTTTTAATACATGGAATGTGTACATCGATCTTCGCAAGCACATTCGCAAGCACATCATCAAGTAATGTAGTCATTACAAGATCAGCTAAAGCAGGTGACAAAGGATTCCCCATGGCTGTCCCCTCCTTTTGCCGGTAATAGGCCCCACGGAAGGTGAAATAACTGGACGAGATGTTAAACTCAATGAGCTTGATAAAAACATTTTGATCTTTGATCGTCGTATTTTTCTCGATCAAGTTCCAATTATTTCTCACCGCTTGTACCACCAAGTCTCTCGGTATGCAAGTGAACAGGCTTACCACATCAAACGATACCAATACATAGTTGGGGGGAAGTGTGACGTTGTTAATAAACGTACAGAACTCATATGAGTTGCGTACGTTATATTTCTCGTGGTCTATCGAATGATGCAGAATGCTAGCAAAGTATTTTGAGAGATCATATGTTGGGCAGTTTATGCATGACAGTATGACCCTCAGTGGAATGCCGTCTCTATGAATCTTAGGTAGTCCATAAATTTTAGGGCAAGTCGCGTTGTATGTAGTTAGCCGATTCTTGGTGGGTTGATCAATCATTTTTTGGTCGAATAGTGATTTCACCAGCGTGTTATTTTTCGTTTGAATTTTGCTTGTCCAATCCGCGTCGATCCTTTCGTATGTGTCGATGTCGTCAATAAGGGCTCTCATTTTTGACTCATAATCTTCTCTCTTCATTATAACTGTTTTATTACCCTTATCGGCGGTTACAACACATAAGTCTGGATTTTCTCGGATGAACTTTTTGCTGACGTGAAATGCTTCGATCAAAAAACGATTGATAGTGTCTGGTGGTGATGTATGACCACCGTTCGTTAGCCTGTTCATATGATTTTGAATTATGTTGATGTACTGATTGCGACAAACCATTTGCAAACTCTCATCTCTTTCGGACTGTAGAATTGATTCCAAGTCCGCGATAATCTTGAAATATGGAATTTCTTGATTATTTTCCAACGGCAAGGCGAACTTGGGACCATAGCCCAAAAGAACCATCGTTTCTTGGGGAATAACAACATCTGTGATGTTTTTAACCCAAGAATCGTTCACTTTGAGTTTGTTTGCTTTTTCAATTTCAACTCTTTTGTAGAGACGTTGAAATTTGCGGCTCGTCGTAATCTGCAACGATCGACATTTTCTTTGAAAGAATGTTTCCTGGCGCTCGAAGAAATGTGTGTATGTGTTAGAGGGGGATACTTGCGTGGTTTTGCTCGTGAGGGTAGCTTTCGTTTTCTCTAGCGTTTTGATTTTGTGAAAACTATCGCTGATTTCGACGTTCAGGATCGTGCGTTTGAAACGGTCCATCGCCTTCTCCAGCTTCCCTCTGTATGGACTGGCATCCTCCAATAATCCGTTTATGCAGCGGAAGGTGTTTTGTATGTGTGTGGGGTGTAAGCCAAACTTTTTACATCGTCGGAGAAAATCTTTCCTTATGCATTGGGCGCTCAGCTTGTTAACCGTCTGGGCGTAGCTTTTGTACAGTTTTCGGTGTGATGGTGGTAAACTGTTGTAGAACGAAGTGGTAAGGTTTACGTTCGACGCCATTGCTGTTTTATGTTAAGCGGTGTTTGACCAATAAATAGTTAATGGGTTCAATGATGGCAATTTCGGTCACGGGTTTCTTTAAAACACGTTTTATTATGTCAAAGCCAACGTTTCAAGGATATATTTCCTCGTCCTCAGGGCAACTACGATTAACAGTTTACAATTTACATAAATTAGTCACACGAATTAAGTTATTATATAACAACTTACAAACAAAACAAACAAGTTCTCGTCAAAATATGGTGCATTGGTGTAAAATTGCTTTAGGTTAACTGCGTCAAAACCAACAGACTACTTTTCACGAAACTCAAAGACTCTTCTTCGCATCTTTCAAAAAGAAACGTTATATACCGTATCCCGTGTGCAGACTGCGATAGCTCATACATTGGTAAATTTATGGACTACCTAAGATTCATAAAGACGGCATTCCACTGAGGGTCAGACTGTCATGCATAAACTGCCCAACATATGATCTCTCAAAATACCTTGCTAGCATTCTGCATCATTCGATAGACCACGAGAAATATAACGTACGCAACTCATATGAGTTCTGTACGTTTATTAACAACGTCACACTTCCCCCCAACTATGTATTGGTATCGTTTGATGTGGTAAGCCTGTTCACTTGCATACCGAGAGACTTGGTGGTACAAGCGGTGAGAAATAATTGGAACTTGATCGAGAAAAATACGACGATCAAAGATCAAAATGTTTTTATCAAGCTCATTGAGTTTAACATCTCGTCCAGTTATTTCACCTTCCGTGGGGCCTATTACCGGCAAAAGGAGGGGACAGCCATGGGGAATCCTTTGTCACCTGCTTTAGCTGATCTTGTAATGACTACATTACTTGATGATGTGCTTGCGAAGATCGATGTACACATTCCATGAATTAAAAAATACGTCGACGATTTGTTCACCGCTCTCCCAGCTGACAAGATTGAATATGTGAGGAACGCTCTCAATGGGTTCGACTCACATATTCAATTCACATATGAGGTAGAAAATAACAACCGTTTACCGTATTTAGATATGGTTCTTATTAGAACCAACGAACAAAAAATCGTGACCGAGTGGTATAAGAAACCTGTCGCTTCCGGGAGAATTCTTAATTTTCTCTCGATGCACCCGCTGGCACAGAAATTGAATACGGCAACCGGTTTTATTGGGAGAGTGTTTCGATTATCGACGAACAAATCGCTCACGGAAAATAAGCAGATAGTACGCGAGCACTTGCTTACCAACAACTATCCGAGCTCACTGATAAATCGGTTAATCAACAGATTTATCAACCAAAGCACGAATAACGTTGTTGAGGAAGTAAACTCGGAACCAAAAGTATATCGATCTTTGCACCATGTTGACGGCCTCACACCCGCACTTGCACGCAGCATTAAAAAGAACCATGAAAATATCAGTCTGAGTTTCAAATGCGTCAAAACCAACAGACTACTTTTCACGAAACTCAAAGACTCTTCTTCGCATCTTTCAAAAAGAAACGTTATATACCGTATCCCGTGTGCAGACTGCGATAGCTCATACATTGGTATGACTACACAGCAACTGAAGAACCGTCTTGCCGCGCACCGCTCTCTCATGAAACGCTACGAACAGTATAGAGATTCTAGCACTGAGAGGGAGGGAAGGGAAGATGAGTTTAAAAAGACGGCGTTGATGAAGCATGCGATAGAAGAGAATCACAGTTTCAATATAGCCAACACTAGAATTTTAACTTCGGATGACAGGATTCAAGCATTACAGGTGTTAGAAATGTGTTACATCGCATGTGACAGATCCGCAATAAATTATAGAACGGACACGAACAACTTAAGCATCGCTTACTCCGGCACGCTGCGATCTCTCACATGTTGATGCAGACTACTACAGTCTCTAGCACTCTCTATCTCTGTCTTGCAACATTATTTCTCCCCGTTTTGACGCAACATTTCCCGACGGCTTTAATCGTGTGTGATGTGTGTTGGAAGATACTGTGTAAGTGTAGCTCATCCGTTTGCGTTTTTTTTTTTATTTTTTTTTTTTTAAATTTTGAAAAGTCACAAACCAATTAATATTCTGTATAATTTATATCCATAGTGTAGTGCAGTTAACCTAAAGCAATTTTACACCAATGCACCATATTTTGACGAGAACTTGTTTGTTTTGTTTGTAAGTTGTTATGTAATAACTTAATTCGTGTGACTAATTTATGTAAATTGTAAACTGTTAATCGTAGTTGCCCTGAGGACGAGGAAATATATCCTTGAAACGTTGGCTTTGACATAATAAAACGTGTTTTAAAGAAACCCGTGACCGAAATTGCCATCATTGAACCCATTAACTATTTATTGGTCAAACACCGCTTAACATAAATAATAATAATAATAATAATAATAATAATAATAATAATAATAATAATAATAATAATAATAATAATAATAATAATAATAATAATAATAATAATAATAATAATAATAATAATAATAATAATAATAATAATAATAATAATAATAATAATAATAATAATAATAATAATAATAATAATAATAATAATAATAATAATAATAATAATAATAATAATAATAATAATAATAATAATAATAATAATAATAATAATAATAATAATAATAATAATAATAATAATAATAATAATAATAATAATAATAATAATAATAATAATAATAATAATAATAATAATAATAATAATAATAATAATAATAATAATAATAATAATAATAATAATAATAATAATAATAATAATAATAATAATAATAATAATAATAATAATAATAATAATAATAATAATAATAATAATAATAATAATAATAATAATAATAATAATAATAATAATAATAATAATAATAATAATAATAATAATAATAATAATAATAATAATAATAATAATAATAATAATAATAATAATAATAATAATAATAATAATAATAATAATAATAATAATAATAATAATAATAATAATAATAATAATAATAATAATAATAATAATAATAATAATAATAATAATAATAATAATAATAATAATAATAATAATAATAATAATAATAATAATAATAATAATAATAATAATAATAATAATAATAATAATAATAATAATAATAATAATAATAATAATAATAATAATAATAATAATAATAATAATAATAATAATAATAATAATAATAATAATAATAATAATAATAATAATAATAATAATAATAATAATAATAATAATAATAATAATAATAATAATAATAATAATAATAATAATAATAATAATAATAATAATAATAATAATAATAATAATAATAATAATAATAATAATAATAATAATAATAATAATAATAATAATAATAATAATAATAATAATAATAATAATAATAATAATAATAATAATAATAATAATAATAATAATAATAATAATAATAATAATAATAATAATAATAATAATAATAATAATAATAATAATAATAATAATAATAATAATAATAATAATAATAATAATAATAATAATAATAATAATAATAATAATAATAATAATAATAATAATAATAATAATAATAATAATAATAATAATAATAATAATAATAATAATAATAATAATAATAATAATAATAATAATAATAATAATAATAATAATAATAATAATAATAATAATAATAATAATAATAATAATAATAATAATAATAATAATAATAATAATAATAATAATAATAATAATAATAATAATAATAATAATAATAATAATAATAATAATAATAATAATAATAATAATAATAATAATAATAATAATAATAATAATAATAATAATAATAATAATAATAATAATAATAATAATAATAATAATAAAAATAATAATAATAATAATAATAATAATAATAATAATAATAATAATAATAATAATAATAATAATAATAATAATAATAATAATAATAATAATAATAATAATAATAATAATAATAATAATAATAATAATAATAATAATAATAATAATAATAATAATAATAATAATAATAATAATAATAATAATAATAATAATAATAATAATAATAATAATAATAATAATAATAATAATAATAATAATAATAATAATAATAATAATAATAATAATAATAATAATAATAATAATAATAATAATAATAATAATAATAATAATAATAATAATAATAATAATAATAATAATAATAATAATAATAATAATAATAATAATAATAATAATAATAATAATAATAATAATAATAATAATAATAATAATAATAATAATAATAATAATAAAAATAATAATAATAATAATAATAATAATAAAAATAATAATAATAATAATAATAATAATAATAATAATAATAATAATAATAATTATAATAATAATAATAATAATAATAATAATAATAATAATAATAATAATAATAATAATAATAATAATAATAATAATAATAATAATAATAATAATAATAATAATAATAATAATAATAATAATAATAATAATAATAATAATAATAATAATAATAATAATAATAATAATAATAATAATAATAATAATAATAATAATAATAATAATAATAATAATAATAATAATAATAATAATAGTAATAATAATCATAATAATAATAATAATAATAATAATAATAATAATAATAACAATAATAATTATAATAATAATAATAATAATAATAATAATAATAATAATAATAATAATAATAATAATAGTAATAATAGTAATAATAATTATAATAATAACAATAATAATAATACTATTAATAATAATGATAAAAATTCTTAAGTGAATACTTCACCGAACGTCTAAGTCACGACCTCACGGCTGATAGTAGGATTAATCGAGCGTCTCCGCAGAACAAACAATGACGATCCAGCTTCGTGTTGTGACACAGTGGCCGTATCCTACACGCGACCTTGTAGATGCCACTTGTAGTTGACTTCCACTCGCTCGATCGTATGGTGGTCCGTGCTGCTAGCGGGGTAACAGCGGTGCGGGAGAATTATTCTTGCTGATATATCAGCTGCGTATCGGATCACTGGCGGGGTAGCCTGCACCTACCAGTGTGCAGAAGATGTTTCTGCCGATAAACTACCGGCTATTGTTATCGCGCAGCACAAGAACTAATCGACAAAAAAACACCCGTACGATAACTCGTGTATTGTTATTTTGCAAACTCAAACGGAGATGAACAATTTGCGTCTAATCGAGACGTAAGCAAAACAACGAGTGATGAGGCATGTTTTTTGATTCATTCGTCGTTTTATTCATCAATTCCCCCTCAGTTTTCGCGACAAAATTGTTGGAGTAGATCTTACGCTTCAGGCTTGGCCAGAAATCCTCGATGGGACGCAACTTGTGGACATTGGGCGGGTTCTCCAACTTAGGTTCAGCCGCTCCATCTCCTCCAACGATTGCTTTGAGTAGTGGGCCGACGCCAGATCCGGCCAAAACACCGCGTCTTCGGCAGGCACTTTGTACTATAAATTACCTCATCCACGGCCAGTCCTGAGCGAAAGAAGAGCAGCTTTGACATCCCTTTCTCGCTGATTGTCAGCCACAGCAGCACCTTCTTGAGGATTTTGGTGTGTGAAATAAAATTCATCTTTATGATTACTTCCTTCGTGGGAGAAGTAAAATACCAAATTCCTTGCCAATCGTTACCATCCTGGGTGATATAGGTCTCGTCGTCTATCACCACCGCCACGTCGTGATTTGCCTGGGAAATCGATTTTTCATTTTTCTTATTCAGGCGCTACCACTGCGTCATTGCCTGCAGCTTCGAGACTAGTGAATGGAACTGCTGCTTTCTGACATGTATGTCCATATTCGCCAGGCACCATTTCACTGGTTGGCTGGTTGCACTGACTTCTCGGCAAAGCGCACGCAGCGATATAGCCACTCTAGCATGGGTTTGTTCTCAGGCTCTTCACCACATACCCTTCCTTTAAGCTGAACTCTACAGTACCCCTGTTGACTCTCCATCTAACAAAAATAAGTCCTTATTATAATAAAACTGGTGTGAGTAACGTATGAAAATTCTCTCCAGGGAATCGTAACTAGGCGATATTGTTAGGATGGACAGAGGCTCGGTATAGTGGAGCAGTGGGCTTGAAACGGAAAGGTAAGACTTACACACAAGCACGGATGTGAATGATAAGCGTATCGCTCACTTCAGTAGTGGTACTGCCAATAATATGAAGTGCAGAATACAGAAAACACCTGGGCAATATTACAATAGATTTATTCAGTGGTCGCAGTGATGAGTCCACACAGAAAAAACTGTCAAAAAACTATGACATGGAAACTATAAACTATTCCATCCGCAACTTTTTGGGAAATACCGCGGGGAAGTTAAGGAATACAAATACACAATAATGTATACAAACTACAAATATTCGCGGTACGGCAGGTCCCAAAGAATATAACGTGCCCACACACCATCTGTTCATTGACTTCAAATCGGAGTACGACACAATCTATCGAGATCAGCTATGGCAATTTATGCACTATTACGATTTCCCGGATAAACTGAAACGGTTGGTCAAG
This sequence comes from Wyeomyia smithii, assembly GCF_029784165.1. Taxonomy (NCBI): domain Eukaryota; kingdom Metazoa; phylum Arthropoda; class Insecta; order Diptera; family Culicidae; genus Wyeomyia; species Wyeomyia smithii. The sequence continues at coordinate 120,849,400 of NC_073695.1, read as the reverse complement.
TTGACGTTGGATCGAGGGTATAATTTGAGGTTCGGGGACACTCTCGAGTCCTTTTAAATCTCGGTGATAGTCTATCGTGCTTCGGAAGGTGTAATACGAAGGGCGTGTATCGACACGAGTGGCAAGATATTCAAGAGGTCCGATAAGCTGACATCGACATCGTAGCACGATCTTTTGAGAAGATGACGGAGACTTACATACATCAGACTGAAGGCTGCAGCCATGGGCCGAATTGAATGGAGACGACTTCTTCGTATAGCAAGGGACACCTCGGCCTGGAGCTGACTGATAAGGTAAAGTAAGTATACAAACTACAAATTTGCTTGTACACTAGCACTACGTAGCAATGGGATTCTGGATTAAATTGTCCACCATCCAGGAGCCCTTGACTTTCTGAACAATTTTGCTGAAAACTGCAACTTTCTAGGTCGTCGGAAACACGAAATACATATTCTAAGAAGGTGATGGTAATCTTTTTAAGGGGTGATGCAATATTCAAACTAGGTGTTGCAATAGTCAGTGAAGCGATTTAAGACTTATGGCGGGTAGTGTATTATATATACACAGACAAACAGATGTGCCTCTTCGAAAAAAAAAACTGTAAAATTTGCGTCCTTGTTTGAAACGTTACACTTAGGCGCCACCATGTGAGCTTACCACCTACGAACTAATTTCCGTAAAAAAGGTTTTGTCTTTGCTTATAGCGACACCAGCGGTATTACTGGCGGTTTTGTCTATGCTAATAAGTGTGCACGCTTGCTTATAGCGACGCATAATCGATGAAATCGTTACCGAGTGGCACGTCTGTTTGCCTGTAGGATATATAGCAAGGAAGTGATACTTACTTCTTCTAAAACATGTTCGTAAGACGGTGGTGGGCTGAGTGGTATCGTGTTATTTTCCGTATGTGTCAATGATGGATTCACGTACCCTAAAAATAAAAAAATCTCCAGTATACAATATGTTTATGGTTGTGACTTATTGCCAAGATACTTCATGATGCTTCGTCTAAGTTACCTATATGCTCGCGAGGTGAGTCCTGATCCCGAATTAGTGCCCGTTGGTCGTTGCACATCGAAACTAAACTATCATTCTGCTCTGAATCTAGGGTAGTGCTGCTACCAAAATTTGTGGTGCCCAAGGTATTACTATTCAGATAGTTTGGGACAATCTGATTCGCCTGATTATCTATAGTAACATCCTGCTCCTGGGATGTGCTACGAGACGAACCCATGCGGAATTTGAGTTTGAAAGGAGCCATTATATTTCGGGCAGATAAAAATTTGGTACGTTAACCAAATAATAGAATAATGGGGGTTTCGATTTAACAGTATTGTTAAGCCTAGTTTAGATTAAGTCTTTTAAGGACTGCAATTAGAAAAATAGGTGAAAAGAGAAACAATGTAAAGAAATCAGTTAGAAGAAATTGAATAATAGCAAGAAATTAGATTATACAATATTGAACTTAGGAAAAAGAATAAATAGACTGGAAAGTGACATAGTAGAAATTACGTACTCTTTTTTAACTCAAATATAACTCATGCAAAGCTCAGCTAAAAAATTCGTTCGTTTTATATTTTCTATTAGCAGTTTCAATATAAAGGAACCCATGAATCCTTCCATTGGACCATGACTCTAAGGTCAATCGTATCGGTAGAGTACACTCAAAAGTCCAAGCATCAATTCATTTTCATCAAATCGGCAGTGGAATGTGATACGAATACTGATTCTGGAACAGTACCATCGTCCTAGTAGTTTATCTGGTCAAAACACCATGCCGGAGACAAGCAGATTACGGGTTCAAGTCCCGTCTGGATGCGGTATACTTTCCAAGTATGTACCGTATTAGCTTATTTTTTGTTTCCCCAGCTGGACACTTAATAGTGATTTATAATTCATAATTGTGATTTTCCAGTTCACACAAATCTGTGTCACGAAGCAGATTTGACATTTTATCAAAATCTGTCACTAATGGCTAGCAATGGCAGTCAAACGGCATTGTAGTCTGTTAATTTGGAGTACGGTTGCGTGCGGTCTTCGTATCAATTTGCTATTTTGTGTACAGAAAAGTCAATTTGCAATGCCTTCACAGCGCGAAATCACCTTGGCTCCTGATATGTACGGTTGTGTAAGACCTTCGTACCAATTATGTTTTGAAGGCTGATTAAATTCTGCACATCACGGAAAAATCTTTGACCATACAAGCATAAAACTAAACTATAAACATGAAAGAGAGAATTTCAATGTAAACCTAACTCTATCCGACAAACAATATTGTTGGAAAACAGTTTAATCAGCACATATTTATTTTATTTTGAAACAAATGCTGAAAATTTTGCGTTTTATTTTACCCCGCACAATTTAAATATCATTAGGTATCGCAGGCATTGACCCTTCCAACTGGTCTTGAGGTACGATGCTGACCTAACAAGCCAGTCGTCGTAGGTTCGAGTCCGGGCTCGGGGGAGACTGTTAGTGTCAGTCCGTAGGATCGTAGCCCTAGCCCCGCAATTGTTCTGTACACTTAACAGTTGGCAGCGAAGTCTGTGGTAAAAAAACAGAAGGTCGAGTTTCGAATCGGAATGTAGCACGAAGGCTTTGTTTTTGCTTTGTTTATGGAGATTCGCAGGCCAAATTATTTTTCATTTCTTCAATTACGTGTATCAAACTACATATAAACATACGTTCAGAACATTTCATCAACAACTCAATTAAATTATTTTCAAGCCTATTAATTATGTAACGGGATCACGAAAGCACTGCCAGTAGAAACATATAAAAAACGGCAGAGCTCTTCAATCACTAAATTGCATGTTCTATTGTACAGCCGTGCAGCAGCAGAACCCAGTAAACCGGAATGCGATTGAAAAAGCTGACTTTAATTTTTATTTTCTCTTCGGTGGTATTAACAATTTGTTGGAATGAAAACGATCTCAGTGAAATTTCTATTGCATTCTTCAATGCAAGCAGAGTTAGATCTATTGCTGTAATTAATTGTTTTCACGCGAAACAGAACAACTATGTATTGAAGACTTTATTAGAAAATAAATTTTATGTGCAAACGCTATCGACTTTTGAAAAGTTTAACGTTTCGAGTAGGGGTAAGAGCGGAGTTGTGATTGACGCCAGATGCAAGAAAATGTTCTCGACATTGATCGCGCATGTTAGTATACTGATCATAAAAACAACGTATAAAATATAATTCATTGAATGTTATAGAGTAGTTTAAACGCTTTCATGCGTACAAATATTTACTGGTTATTTTTGGATGAAGTTCGAAACAACATCGAGTATCAGGAGGATTCCGAATGTACCATACCACCATCAATACATCAGAACTATGATAGAAGATTTAGATTTGTTGACGTGTTACCAACAAGTAATGTAGTTATTGGTGTGGCAGTTATGAAACGATGGAGATTATTCGCTGCTTATAAACCTTTTTGGAATGCAAATGTGGTTTACAAAGAAATCATCTTTAACAATCAAGATTTATTAGTTCCGCTAAACATGCAAAAAGCTCTACTGAATTTTGATAAACATGCGAAGAAAAGGAGAGATCTGCAGGGATTTGCAATGCCAGCAGGAACAGCGGTAATTACTGACCCTAATCATTATGAATCCATCCACACAAAATCCATTCGTCTACCGCATTTAATTTGATTGCAAGTGTACCTTAATTTTTTAAGCACTTAATTATGCTTCTGGGTGTATTTAGATGATGCTGAAAACAGATTGTTAGAAATACATAACAGCGCTGTGTATGGCCATACATACATAATACGTAAATATACGTTGGAACTGTTTAATGCTACAACCATAAATGCGAGGTATTTGTTTACAATTTTTATGTATGACAAACCTCGAAAGCAAAAGATGCATGTCTTCCTGTCTATTTCTACTAGAACATTGATAAACTTCAATTTTAGCAATTTTTAAACAATGTCCCATGTAGGTAGCCAATTTGCCTCCCGCTTGAATGGCCAATGCGTGTCTAACAAATCAGTCATCATATGCTCAAAATTGAGATGGAATAAGTGATTAGATTTAGTATGGTTCTAGCGCAAGACGACCTGTACACTAACAGTTATCTGAGTATGAAAACTGGGTAGCATAAACAGAAGTTCAAGTTCCGTGTGGCACAAAGAAGATATGTAGTTTTTTTATATATTTCCAGATAACAGCACCAGAATTCTATAAAGGAATGGAAGATCGAACTGATGCTATTCATGACCTGTTCGCAAAGGCCAACTACCCAATGATAAAAGCCTTGATGTATGATTTGAACTTTACTCTCGATCTCATACAAGTTGACAAGGTAGGTTGGAAAACTAACGGAACCTTTAGTGGAGTAATGGGGAAGTTTGAAAAGAGAGTAATCGAACTAGGTTGCCTGGGAGTACTGATGAGATCGGAAAGAATGGAAGTAGTTGATTACACTATTGTTACACTTATCATCAAATCAAGCATTATTTTCAAGCAACCACCGCTGTCTGTTGTATCAAACATATTCAAGTTACCCTTCAGTGTTGGAGTATGGTTATGTTGCCTCGGGTTTGTGGTCATATATTGGCTTACCCTGATAGCTTTCAGGGCCATAACTAAAACGGAGCCTTTCACCCCGTTGGAATCGTTAACATTCATCATCGGAACTATGTGTCAACAAGGTTATGACTTGCCTCCACATTTCAATGCGGCTAAATTACTTTTCTTTTTCGCCAAACTGGCAAGCTTTTTCATTTTTACCTCTTATTCGGCTAGTATCGTTGCACTCCTGCAAAGTCCAAGTCGTGCAATAAACTCGGTTGCAGATCTGGCCGTTTCTCCACTGAAGGCAGGAGCTATGGATACAGTTTACGGTTGGGTTTATTACAATGAAAGTAAAGATCCTGCTGTGCAAGCGCTTTTCCGGAAAAAGATAAGACCACAAGGAAAAAAGGCTTTTACCGAGGCTAACGTTGGGATGAGACGTGTCAAGGATGAGCTTTATGCTTTTCAGGTAAGTATATATTGAATATTTTTATCCGTATGTGCTCGACCGTAAAAGTACCCGTGTAGCTTATCATAATTCATCACATTTGTAAGTTTTATCAGAATACTAATGTCAATTTCCATTTAAGATTGAAGTAAATGCTGCATATCAATTGATAAAAGAAACCTTCACCGATCAAGATACATGCAAAATTCATGAACTGGAGACTATCAAGTTACCGCCATTTAGTATACCAGTGCTAAAGGGGAGTAAATATCGAGAGTTGTTCCGCCAGAGACTAATTCGCCAACGAGAGGTAGGCATCATCAAACGATTTAACTTGATTTGGATTGCTCAAAAACCTCGATGTGAAAACAGTTTCACCGCTTTTACATCAGTTGGCCTAACAGAACTTCGATACGCGTATATTTTCATGGTTATTGGTTGCGGAGCAGCGTTTGTTGTTTTAGTTGGGGAAGTTGTGTGGAATAGGTGTAAAAGCAAGTATAAAAACAATGACGTTACTATGCAAGAACACGATGTTAGAACAGGTATCAGAGAAGAAATAATGTATGTTTATTTGAACTGATAAAATTTATTGAGCTGTCAGCAGTCATGTGTAATCACAGATACCAACAGATGAATTATCAAGATGGCATGATTAACTACTTACATGCCAGAACATACTTCATAGCTACCTACTACACTGTAGAAAATATGTAGAGAGAAAATCCTGAGCAGAAACCTGATTAAAGTAGAATCACTGTACACTAAAGTCGTTTTTGCGTGAGGAATACGCAGCGCGTGAAAATGCTCCTTAATTATTAGCATAAATGACTAGAATCGAATCACTAACAATCTGCACTGATGTCAAGAATCCGGAGGATTTGGACCAATGGAATATAGAAAGGTACGGAGATGGTTTGAGTCTCGGGTTTAAAGGGCTTCTCTTTTGTTAACAGTGATGACGTAGAACTCCAAAAACAATGCCCAAAAATCAATGTTCGGTGCATTTTTTTCAAGAAATTTTACATGTTATGGCAGTTTACGGCTGAAAATGCCTACCTCCGCCGTTAAACAATTCCGAACACAATTCCAAATGGCATTTTCTTGTTTTTGGAGATCTACGTCACAACCCCAACACATGCTTCTGTTTACCTTTTTTTCGTTACTAATACAGACAAAATCTTCATATCCTTTGTATACCTCATTAGATCTGGACCCCTTGACTACCTATGCCTTGGGGTAATCGCTGCGGCTCAACTTCTGTTTCCCTTTGTATGATTTGTATGATAAAAAGTGATGTCGTGTACCTATTCATTTATATTAATAAAAAACAATAACAAACTCTGCGACTCTGTGCTGCTTTCAATGCTTTCGTCTGTTAATGATGTGTCTTAAACATTCTCTTTTAACTTTTACTTTGAAGGTGGCTTCGGTTGTGCATAAACTTATTGTATAAAACATGTGGTGGGGCTACATGTGATTTTTTTTTTCGAATAACTTTGATATCCGTCCTAAAGCAGAAGATTTCATTTTTTCTACAGTTTTTTACAGAGTACAATCTTCGGTTATCAATTCGATTTTTTCGATCGTTGAGTCGTCTGGCCAATGCCCAAGAATTAAAACCTGCTGAAAACTCTATATTCAATCATTGGTACATTTTATGACAACTTAATTTATACAACGTGAAACTATATTTGACAGTCTTTTTTCGAATTAAATTTCTATTTTTTTTTAACAACGGCTTTTACCCGTTTTTTAGTTCATTAAGCAGACAGTATGTGCAGTGTGTGTAGTTAGGGATGAGCAATAGAATAAGTCGGCAGTGGAATGAGATACGATATAGATTGTGGAACAGTACCATCGTTCCCCGTAGTTTAATTGGTCAAAACACCATGCCAGAGACAGGGAGATTGCGGTCCCGTTTCGATTCAAGTCCCGTTCCGTCCCCTTATATCGAAACGAAAGTAAACCGATTAAAGCGCTGGCATCATCTCCAGTTAAGCATTTTGCAAGAACCTTTCCTCAAAGAAACGGCCCAGATCATATAATAATAACATAACTGTAAATGTTTATTTGTACAAAAATACTTATCCGAAGCGGGTAAGTAGAAAAACAAGTCTTTGTTAATTTATTGAAACAGATTTCTACCAAACTCCAAGCAATATTTAAAGCTAGTCGTATTCATAAGCCCAAATTCTCTATATTTCAACTCGTTGACTAAACAAACATCTTCGAAATATGTGAATGATAAAAGCCAGTGAAAATTTGGACTAATCGCAAACCCACACACATGCAAAGAAGCTTGCAAGGTTAAAAGAAAAGCGACACAACAGTGAAAACCTTTTTCAACTGTGTGGAATTGGGCAATAAGCATTCTACTAAAATTCAGAAAAAAGATATACGACTTTGTTTAATCTGATTTGGCTATAAGTAAAAAAATACTTTTTTGTAGCTTACTTACCTCATTTAACAGTTACTAAATAATCTACTGGATTTTCTTTATAATTTGTTCAAGCTTCCTCACTTATTCCAAACACAGGCGATCAAGAGATTCAATATTTTCCTTAGCAGCTCGATATGTTTTATTCTATTATCGATTTGTTCAATATAACTAGCAAATAGAAAACATCCAAATAATGTCCAATACAATTATTTAGTTTTTTAACACACTAATTTTTCCTTCTCTGGAGAAAGTCGAAAAACATATATTTTCTTATACGCTCTCAATTAAATAAGTGCGAAGCTCCCTGCTCTGCAAAAGGATGTTTTTCACATTTGTATCCTTTTCACAGCAAGCGAAACATGCACTGACAGTTCGTAAAAGGTTGTCTAGTTAAGTTGAAAACAACGAAACATGTTTAAGAATCGACTTTAAGCTTTCAAATTAAGAAAGCTTTATTTTCATTTGAAAGAGTTTTTCCACCAGAGTGTTTAGGTTTTCTTTATAGCGCGCATGCTCTACGATTGGATAATTTTACCGCTGACAAAGCGAATGTAAAAGACCAAGCACAATGGATACGTTTGCGTTGCCTTTACGTTCATTTGACAGAAAATGTATGGGCTAACTGTCAAATTGCCGCAAACGCAGCCGCGACGTATCAATTGTGTTTAAACCTTAAGAGACGGCGGAAGAGCGCTTCCATACCAAATGATGCAAAAATTTAATCGACCATTCTCTATATCAACGAAATTCTGCACACCTATAAGCAAACTGAGTATTTTTCACAAGAGGAGGGAGAAAAAAACTAGAAAATAAACACTAAATTTTATATAAATAAAAAATCAAAGGTTTGAAGGAAAAATTTTCCATCAAGTTCTACTTCAAAAGTAACTATTAAATTCACTCGTCCGCTAGATAAAAAACTTCAGCTTTGCAAATTTTTATTTTTTTTATGAATCGATATTCGCCAAGGGCTTTATGATTGGAATTTGATTGTACTTTTGATAGTAAAAATTTCAAAAAGCCTTTAAGCTTTAACTTCCAACTAAAAATTTATTCATTTCTCCTTCCTACGATAAAAATTGGAATAATGTCCAATTTCAGAGAAAAGTAAATTTTTAGGAAAAAATGTTACTCTGCATAAATTTAAAAAAATAGTATACAAGGATGCTTAGTTTAGAAAAACCTACAAATTAACAAATTCAAATTCTGAGAGGTTGCGGCCAAAATCTGGTCGAGTAGGCGCGATATACGTCAACTGATCTTCTGGTTTACAGTCTGAATGGGTGATGGTGAATAAGGACAACATGCACCCTGATCAATCGAGTCGGTTGTAAGCTGCGAATGTGATTTGTGATCAGCAGAATCACTACGCAAAGTAAATTGATATATCCTTCAAATAGAAATCCTTAATGAACTACTCTTTACCAGCAACCTATATCGCGTACCACTCGCAAAAACATGTAATCAAATCGTTTAGAAGTTATTTTGAATGAGCCCTTATTTTTGCACTTTTATAATTTTCGATAATTTTCGGTGTAGTTCTCAGCCTTTTGTATGAAATAGAAAACAAAAGAGTTTCATTTTTATAGATTTCTTTGGTAATACCATCTCAACATGTAAGTGTCGCGCGATTGTAGGCATGTAAATTTATGCAGCTGAAATTTCCTATCCATTCATATTCACTTATTTGACCATATAACCAGTGAGGTCTCGATAACTTATCTAATGTGGAGAAAAGCTCACTTGACGTAGCCAAGAGCCAAGCTCAAATAATATCTAGAATTCAATAACCCACATTAGTATCATTAGTATCAGGGGAGCTTTGTAGCCGAAAGGTTACAGAGTCCGCTTCGGTAAGCGGGTGGTCGTGGGCTCGAATCTTAGTAGAATCAGGGCATTTGGTTGTCAGAGGACTTTAACATGGGTTTATTAGCATGGCTCCCTTCCTTCAATCCTGCTGACTCCCCTTTTAACAAAAATTATTATAAAACTGGTGTGAGTAGAGCATGAAAGTTCTCTCCAGGGAATTATAATGAGGCGATGTTAGGATGGACATACCGGTGTAGCGTGGTGGGGGCGGTCCACCCCGGGTGTCACCCATGAGGGAAATTGTCATACGTGTCACCTTCAAAAGAGTGATACCCGTGAGATTTACAATCAATTGGGTTGAGGTCGCCTGGGTGAAACCCTCGAAAATTATATAAATTTGCTCCTAAGAGTATAATCTCAATCAATTTTCAAAAATGGGTAGATTTAGTGCAATTGAAAACGAACATGCCAACTCTCACAATTTTTGATAACAAAATAATTTCACTGCAACCGGGGGGGGGGGGGGGGGGTATTGACACCCAGGGGGAAAGGGGTGACAACCAAATTTTCCGTCCCGGGTGTCACCCGGTCACGCTACGCCACTGAATCGCACATACAAACTACAAACAACAAACTATACATACAAACTATTGAATAAATACGATACGTAGCTCTGATAGGTTCACTTGTCTTTATACAGTACGCTGGAAGTCAAGTCTATGTACAGTGCCTCCACAGCTATGGGTCAGCTACAATTATGGGTCACTTTTACGCAAATACGTCTATTCTCACGAAACTGAACAATTGTCATTAGCAGTGGTATTTTTTGTAACTCACTTGTAACCTCATTTATACGATTAAAATGATTTAAAGTTGACAATGTCCCTAAAAATTCTAACGCTGCTCGGTGCAATAAGTGAAGTGACCCATAATTGTAGTAATGTTACATTTTGCGGTGCACTATTGTGGGTCAGTCCATATTTTGGCTATTTGTCAAAATCGTTGAAAATCTATCCACGTGGTATGTGGATGGCCCCTTACGGAGTCGTTGGTTTTTATTCGTGCGGCCATATACAGGGTTCATGTGAGAAGTTTAGTCCGAATATCTTCCGTCATTTGACCAGGATATTCATTATTAGTAAACGTCATATTTTTCTTTAATTGAGACAGCTTCATCTTGTTGCACCAAGGGAAAAACCAAAGGGCACCTTGATTGCACAGATTCGATTCTGCTGTTGCATATTTTTGGATTCGGACTCCAGACAACAACAAATAATTCCAGGACAGAACACACAAGCAATAAGTTTTCTTCTTCTTATCCAGAACTACAACCGAGGGGCCTATTTATATTGCACAGACATCGCAGTCAACTGTTAAGTGTACAGGACTGTTGCTGGGCTAGCGCTACAATCCTACTGACACTAACAGCCAGAGTTGCCAATAAAATTTTCGATTTATCTGGAAAAAGGCTGAAAAAAAAACTGGAAAAAACTGGATTCCAAATAAATTTAAAATAAGCAAAAAAATGATTGTGAGAGTGCTTTTCTGTTATGGGGACTGAATCCAGTGACAGTTTTTTATACAGATAACTCTTCGCAAGAATAAATACTCATTTTAATCAGAACTGTTTCGTTTCGGGCTTACATTTTGTTAAAATTATGGGCTGAAAACTTTCTTCTAACAGCAGCAAAATTTAAAATTACGCAATCAATCTATCTCAAAATTAAGAAAATAAAGCAACATTTTCTTCCGTTATATTAGTGAAGTTTAAATTTCAATTATTTCTGACTTCGCTATCTTTTGGTATCTAATTCTTCTAACAATTTTTAACTGCTACGCAACAGAAAATAAATGGAATTTTTTTTCATGGTCTGGTAAAGTCTATTTGTTTGGTTTTATCTCAACCATGTCATGCAGTCTTTAATTTGACCGTGTTTCGTGCGAGAATACTGAAAATGCTGTTAAGAATTGTCAAAATAATTTATCAATCTACAAAATTACCGTTTTAAAAATATTTCCGAAAATCAATCGGAGCTTCAGTGAATAAAAAACAGGATAAAACTGGCAAATATCTAAAAAAAACTGGAAGATTTTGGGAATAAACTGTTTGACTGGATCATTTGAAAAAAAAAAAACTGGAGGAATCCAGTTTAAACTGGAACATTGACAACCCTGCTAACAGCCATTTCCCGAGCCAAGATTCGAACATACGACTCACTGTGGTCCAGAAATGAAAAGAAGGTGGTCAAAAGTCATTTTCTCGTAAACGTTACATTTTAGAGCAATACTGTCTTCGGGAAAGTTTCAGAATGAAAAAAGACCCTTCTTTGGACATTAACAGATCCGTGATGAATCCCCCTACAAGTGAGATAAAAATAACATTTTCTCTAAAAATCAATATTTTTTATCGCCGTCTTTGGTAAAGTTTTCCAGAATAACATAACAAAATATTTTGCTGAAGACACTAGGTAGCTATTACTCAATCTTACTGAGTTATCTGATTATGTTCAATGATGTTAAAAAAAACGTTTTTGCCGTTGAAATTCATATTTTATACCACTATACCTCTGATATTCTCACTGAACATGCATCGATTACACTTCAAAAGATGCATCAAAACGTATGCATCGATTATACTTCAAAAGATGCATCAAACGTAAACAGCATGAGTTTCTGAACTCAATTGCGGTTCGCATGTTGAATTGCCGGCTTCTATTTGCATTTAAAATGATAGGTGCGTAGTCGAATGACATCTGGTAGTCTAGTAGTACACCGAGATCTTTTACAACAAACAACCGATTGAGTAAGGTGCCATCAAAATCAAAAATCTGTCCACGTGGTATGTGGATGGCCCCTAACTCACCGTCAGTTGTGTAATTCCAAATCAGCAGATTTTTGCGGGTGAATGAGATTGCAGAACATTTCATCGGACTAATAGTCAGTAGGGACCGTCCATATTCCACATTTAAAAAAAGGTATGAAGCTGGTCAAGAAAAAATTATAATTTGAGCTGAAACGTCTAGGGGAGGAGTACCAGTTATGGCAATACTTAAAATATGTACCAGTTATGGCCTATGGAGTTTAAATGGAGTATTGCCGTAAATGGTACCATTGCGCTTATGCGATATAGCCATTTCTAGTATGAGCGAATGTTACACTCAACAAGACCTACAACCTACACTAGGTCACTTCAGAAGTTCTAAATCGCTGTAGCACAGTGTTATATTGTAATGCAGTTTCCAGTATGCCTTTGTCTTTACTCCGTAGGAGATGTTCATAATAATTGAGGCGTTTTTTCTTGTTTTATTATTGAGTCTTTTTGCCTTTCTCCCAGGAAGGTATAGCCATCACTGAAAAAACCAAAAGTATAAAAGCGCTCCAAAGAGTCGAATGTCGTATATCAATCGACTTGGTTCGGCGAGCTGATAATTTTCTGTATGTGTGTGTGTATGTAACGGTCTCCCAAACTCACTCGATTTCCTCAGAGATGGCTGGACCGGTTTTCATGAAATCAATTGCAAATAAAAGGTCTAGTTGCCCAGTTATGCAAAGAAATGTGTTTCAAAGACTGTTTAAACTCACTCACTTTGCTAAGAGATGGCTGGACCGATTTTCACAAAATTAGTGTCATATGGAAGGTCTAGTTGCCTTATAAGACCGTATTGAATTTTATTGTAATCGGACTTCAACTTTGGCCGTTATGTATAATAATGTGAAATCAGGCTATGAAAAGAAACATATTTCTGAAACTTTAGCGGTGTTTTGTCCAATTGATAATTCGATTCAATGATGGCAATTTTGGCCACGGGTTGCTTTCAAACACGTTTATTTCCTGTCTAGACCAACGTTTCGAAGATATAATTTCCTCGTCATCAGGGCGAAACGTTGGCCTAGACAGAAAATAAACGTGTTTGAAAGCAACTCGTAACCAAAATTGCAATCATTGAACCGTTTTTCTAAAACTGCTTGAACCGCTTTTCTCAAAGATGGTTGGACCGATTTTCACGAAATAAGTTGCAAATGAAAGGTCTAGTTTATTGTAATCGGATAGTAACTTTATCTGTTATGCGAAATGTAAAAATCACGAAACTTCATTATCTCAGAAATTACACAACCGATTGGAACAAAACTGGTATCAAATGAACATATTCAAAATCATCAACTGATGATTAGTATAATGATTAAACATGTGGTTCAAAAGTTATTAAAATAAATGTGTTCCGAAGAGTTTATTTTATTGACTAATTTTTGCCTTTCTTCTAGAAAGCAATCATTTGCAAAACCAAAGGTATAAAAGTCCAAAGGGTCTAATGGCATATATTCCTCGACTCAGTTCGACGAACAGAGCATTGTGTGTGCATGTGTGCATGTATGTGTGTATGTATGTATGCCCGATCCCACTCGATTTTGTCAGAGATGGCTTGACCGATTCTCATGAAATTGGTTTCAAATTAAACGTCTAGTTGCTTCATACCCTATTACCCTATCAAATTTTATTGTAATCGGACTGTTCCTTTGTCTGTTATGTATCAAAATGTGAAAATCACGAAACTTCATTATCTCAAAAACTACACAGTTATGAACAAAAACGTGTTCTAGAAGTTATTTAATCTCACTCATGTTTCTCAGATGTAGCTGGACCAGTTTTTACAAAATCAATGCCATATGGAAGGCCTAGTTTCCCTATAAAACCCCATTGATTTTTTTATTTGCAATCGGACTTTTACTTTGTCTGTTATGCTTGAAAATGTGAAATTAAGCTATGGAGAGAAATGTTCCTCTAGCCATTGCCAAAACTCGTCAACTTACGTAAAACTGACGCATAGTACTTGCTCGCCAGGTTCGTTCTTTCAACGTTATGTTTACGAGAATAGTCATTTTAAGTCTCTAAAGAAATGTTGGTGGCTGGGGGCACCAAAACTCAGAGGAATGGATAAAAAGCAATATTTTATTTTGAAAAGTTTGACCTTCGGGGCCACATTTGTGTTGACCATTGTAATCAGGTTTTTATTTCAACCATTGTGTTGAATTGTAAAGATAATGGAAGTCTATTCTCTCAAAGATTACATGACTTATTTGAACAAAACAAGTGTCATACGAACAGGTTGTTCCTAAACTGCCGTTCTACGCATATTTGTCCCATGTTCGAAATCATGCAAACGAGAAAAACGATGTTAAAGTTTTACAATATATTTACGCATTGCGTCAATGTGACAAATGCAGTTATGGGCTTCTAACCAGTTTTACCTTGCAATAGACTGTTTTCAATAAATCTAGTTGAAGGTTTTTAGATTCAACACTCTTTTACATAAAAAATACCCACTGGGACAATAATGCCGAGAAATTTGCCTTCCAATTTGTAATTTCTACGCATATCAGTCCCACCACGTGCATTCGATGTTTCCCAATACAAAGTTCGTACTGGGGATACAAGGCTGTTTAACCTTTTACGAAAATGATCACGCTAATCTTGTTGTCCTTCTACGTAAGTGATGATAGTCGAGATGAAAGTTTAGCTAATTGAATAAGTATCAGAAGACTAACCATTACAAAGGGGAATTGTTTTTTAGATTGCCCATTCCTATCATATTTGAACGTTGTTGGGCTTTCACCATTTTGACACAAAAGACAGCTCTTACAACTTCCAATTAGTATAAATCTCATGCGTTTATTTTTTTTTTTTATCTCGAAAAGGGAGAGCATTCAGATTACAAACCAGCAAACATGGCTTAGTTATCCCTAACAAAGATATGAACGTACCGCATTTAAATAATCAAGCAAAGTGATTTTAGGTACCGAATTTCTGAAACCAGTAATGTACCAAACGTTGTTAGAAGAAGTCTTTAGTGCTCTGTAGCCCTGCCCAAGTTATAAATATGGGAATTAGTGGTTGGTGGGATGAATTAGAATAGAACAAATATAGTGGGACAAATATGTGTAGAAAATCATCGATGGGACAAACAGACTTGGTATAGTTTTTCAAGATTTTTGGAACAAACAATGTTATTTTTAAAAGTTTTTCAAAAATATACGTGAAAATAGACTCATTGGTGATAAAGAACGAAAATCGACCAAAAGTAACATGGGACAACTATGCGTAGAACGGCAGTAAAACTTACAAAGAAACGAAACCCAAAGGCTGTTCAAAACTAGCTGCTTTGATGAAAACAAGCAAAGCCTTGGTGCTACATTCCGATTCGGAACTTGACCTTCTGTTTATTTATACGCAGACTTCGCAGCTGACTGTTCAGTGTACAGAACAATTGCGGGGCTAGCGCTACGATCCTACTGACACTAACAGTCTTTCCCGAGCCGAGACTACGACGACTGGCTTGTTAAACCAGCATCGTACTTCGAGACTATCTGGGAGATGTGGGGAGCTGCTTTGATCACAGTTCGAAATTAAGAGTCATTATCATAGAAAGACTATTTATTTAGTACAAATATTACGTCAAATTTCACATATTATGCTGTAATTATCCCTTTAAATACAACATCAATATTCTTAAACCCAAAGAGTGAAAATACTTTTATTGGATTGTACATGGCAACTAAAGAATGTTTTCCAGAAGATAAGTTCGAATGAGAAAGGCTGGATCTCACCGCTAGGTGAATTGATTCGGTTTTTTTTTTTCAACCATTTTGGAACAACATTTACGTCCTCGCTTTCTACATTTTTGATGACCTACATGCCGTCCTGTAGGCTAGCCTAATAATTCCACCGGCTGCAGTGTTATTGTTGAACGAAAGCCTGTCCTCCGAAAACCCATCAATTATTCTGCTAAGCAGTCTCTCAGCGGCAATAATGCTTTCCTTTCCGCAGTGGCGTAGCGTGACCGGGTGACACTCGGAGTGGAAAATTTGGGTGTTACCCCTTTCCCCCTGGGTGTCACCTCTACCAGGTCAGAGTGAAATCATTTTGTTACTGAAAATTGTGAGAGTTGGCGGTTCATTTTTAATTGCACTATTTCTACCCATTTTTGAAAAATTGGTTAAGATTATACTCTGGGGAGCAAATTTATATAATTTTCGAGAGTTTCACCGCGACCTTGTAATTGATCGATTATCACTCTGGCTGGCCGCTGCCTGCCCATCTGCTTTCGCTGAATGATAACCAACTAAGCCTATCCGTTATCCTAGGCAACGATGAGCATCGTTACTTTGGATATACGCTAGACCGTGTAGCGCACCGGCTTCTTCCACTAGCAGATGCAGGTTTGACGCTGTCCCACTAGTTTCAGATACATTACAGAGAGGAGGTGGAAGATGAGATCATATGACAATGCATTTGGTTTCAAATTTCTTTTTAAAAATCAATAGATGTTCATGTAATGTAAAAATGATGGTAGCGTAATCTGTTTTGAGAGTTGTGAATTGGTAGTGACAAGTATGCTCGCAATGATAATCATGGTCGTTATTATGATCATGATTATGAAATTGTGAATATAATATAATAATAATAATGATGATAATAAAAATAATAATAATAATACAGTGATCACCCGACTATATCTCACCCTGATGATTTTTGGCGTGATAAAATAGAGAAGGTGATAAAATCGGGAAATTTTTCAAATTTTTTTTTTTTTTATTGAAGATGTTAAACCAATAACTTAGGAAGCTGCGTAGCCGCAAAGTTACAGCGTCCGCTTTGTCAAGCGGATGGTCGTGGGTTCGAATCTTAGTAGAATCAGGCCATTCGATGTCAAAAAGGACTTTAAGTATGAGTTTATTCTCAGGCTCCCCACCACTTACCCTTCCTTTACGCTGAATTCTATAATACCTTTGCGTGACTTCCTCTTAACAAAAAATAAGTCCCTCTTATCAATAAAACTGGCTAGAAGGACGCACGACGAAACTTCTCCAGGGAATTATAATTGGCGATATTTGGCAGGAGAAAGGAGGCTCGGTATAGAAGAACAGTAAGCGTGTAAAACGAGGGGAAGTACATTACACACAAGCACTGATCAAAAATAATAATAAGCATGCCACTTCTCAATAGCGGTATTGCTAAAAATAGAAGTGCGGGATACAGCAGACACCCGGGCATATCTCACAATAGATCAACGATTCTGGTCGCAGTGAGGAAGTCCATACAGGAAAGGAAAAAAAAAACAATAACTAAATACGTAACATCAGCGATTTAATTTTTTTTTTTTTGGAAAATTTATCTGTACACACATATGAAAAAAGCTGCAGTTGTTTTTTCATAAACCGATATAGGGTAACGGGGGTATTTTGGCCAACATGCATATTTTGGCCCACCCGGTAACATTTTACGCATTTTATCTGATAAATTAAATGACTATTATAAAACTGTGCATGCAACATTGAATAACACACCTAAGAATCATACTACACTATAATTTTCGGCGAAAAACTGGCTCTAGGTAGTGTTATTTTGGAATTAAATCATACATATTCAAAGTCATGGCTGAGTCAAACCAAAGTCAAGAGGAAGTGGTAATATACAAGTCAACGTCCGGAAGCTATTGTAACAAATATGTATGCTTTTGAAACAATTCGTTGTTGTAGCAACATCAATAAAATGTCATAGAAACAGTTTGTATACTCTAACATGTTGGAAAAAGTTGAAAAAGTGGTTAAACGCATGGCCGAAATATGTTTGCCTCTTTCTGAAGCAAACATATTTTGGGCATGCCAAGTTTTGAAATCTCTTTGATTACCGTTCGGCCATTGCACGTGAACAAAGAAGCAGCTTGTGACAATTTACAGGTAACTACTTCTTAATTTATCACATTTAACGGTATGAAATTGGTTGAGAATGCCTGTCAAACCGCTATAAGCCAAATTATTTCATTTTTAGATGTCTAAAATTTACAGAAATTCACAGCAGAAGGATATTCTCCTCAAACCCACTATTTTTGCTCTAAAAATACCGATGATGTTCTTAAATATAATTAGTCCGAACTATTTCCATACACGTCTGTAGATATAAAGGTGGGCCAAAGTAAAAATTTGGTGGACCAAAATATGTTTTTAGTACTTCGTAGAAATTTTGATATTTCTAGGATATTTTTCAATATATTGCATTGTTTAACAATGTATATTAAAATAGACACTAAGCTTTTAACAATGGTATAATAGAGTAGGTATTTATGTTGAAAAATTGTGTTTATTTTTAATGAACTGTGCGAACACTTCCCAAAGCTGGCCAAAATACCCCCGTTACCCTACAGGTCGGACTCGATTAACCGGAGTTTTGAAAAATATTCCGCTCCGGATAATCGAATCCTCCGGATAATCGAGCCATTTTTAATTTTTTAATTTTTAATATATCTCATTTAGAACAATGAGTTTTCTATTATAGTATGTTGAACACAATACATGTGTCGACGAAATAAATTAAAAATTGTCTTTAGACTGTTTGTTAGCGTTTGTTATACAAATATACGTAATAATCAATTATGTTATATCAATTAATAAGAGATAATCATGAGATAATCAATTCTCAAAGATGTAAAAACCAAATAAAATAAATCAAAACTACCATTAGAAAGACAGATTTTGCTTCGAGAGATTAAAGGAAATGTTTTCCAGAAAATATAATAGAATTTGATTTGATTCAGGTATTTATCTGTTTTATTATCTTAAATATTAATAAGAATTGAGGTATTACATATACAGACCTTGTTAGATTTTGATAACACTCATGATTTTTTTTTCTATTTTCTAAGTGACCTATAACGATCTAGACGCTTGATATGACCACTAATGGGCTACTTTGTGGATTTCAAACCATTATTGATTTTGCTTGATGAGTTTTGGTTCAATAATCCAGGAGTATCCGGAACACCACCGAAACAGGCCAGCTTGCGGTTCTAAGTACTGCATTGATCATGGCCATTGTATTACAGAAATATGTTCCGGCCATAAATTCTAAACCGGTTGACCAATAGTGGTTGTCCTCATCGGCAGCTAAAAACCATAATACCTCGCTTTTGGAGGTTGTTCAGTAAGAATTGGCTGAAGGAATGACGAGAAAACTGCTAAAAACGAACTACCAACAGAAAACGGGGCATTGTTGTTACAATTTTGAACAACCCCGAAACTCCCAATGAGCCGGAAGACAAAAGTACATTATAGAAATACAGAAAAAAAAAATACTCCGGATAATCGACCCATTTTCTCCGGATAATCGAGCCCCGGATAATCGGGCCCCCGGATAATCAAGTCTCCGGATAATCGAGTCCGACCTGTATCTGAATAATGACAAAAGATAGAGAAAAGTTGTCAAGGGATGAATTTGAGAAAACTGTCTGAGCTTTTAAAAAAAATATTTAAAAATTCAATTTGAGATCCTGTACTGAAAAAAACAATTTCAAAAACAAAAAGTGACTATAAAAAATCGATCATCACTATTTTTTTAAAACAGTTTTTTAGATAGATAATTCAGTTGCCTGAAACTTTTCTAAACAAACCTAAAAAAAACCTAAAAATATCGATGTAAAGTTGCAAATAAATTACAATTAAGTTTTTTATTCGTTCATGTTTTTGTTTGAATTGGTAAAATTAGATGTTCTCACAACACTAAACTTTGCCGAAGACAGCATGCTGATATCTCTCACATATTGCAACCAGAAAAATCTTAAAATGTAAATAACGATTTTTAATGCCTTCTCATAGAAAAATAGTCTACGTAAGTGATGATAGTCGAGATGAAAGTTTAGCTAATTGAATAAGTATCAGAAGACTAACCATTACAAAGGGGAATTGTTTTTTAGATTGCCCATTCCTATCATATTTGAACGTTGTTGGGCTTTCACCATTTTGACACAAAAGACAGCTCTTACAACTTCCAATTAGTATAAATCTCATGCGTTTATTTTTTTTTTTTATCTCGAAAAGGGAGAGCATTCAGATTACAAACCAGCAAACATGGCTTAGTTATCCCTAACAAAGATATGAACGTACCGCATTTAAATAATCAAGCAAAGTGATTTTAGGTACCGAATTTCTGAAACCAGTAATGTACCAAACGTTGTTAGAAGAAGTCTTTAGTGCTCTGTAGCCCTGCCCAAGTTATAAATATGGGAATTAGTGGTTGGTGGGATGAATTAGAATAGAACAAATATAGTGGGACAAATATGTGTAGAAAATCATCGATGGGACAAACAGACTTGGTATAGTTTTTCAAGATTTTTGGAACAAACAATGTTATTTTTAAAAGTTTTTCAAAAATATACGTGAAAATAGACTCATTGGTGATAAAGAACGAAAATCGACCAAAAGTAACATGGGACAACTATGCGTAGAACGGCAGTAAAACTTACAAAGAAACGAAACCCAAAGGCTGTTCAAAACTAGCTGCTTTGATGAAAACAAGCAAAGCCTTGGTGCTACATTCCGATTCGGAACTTGACCTTCTGTTTATTTATACGCAGACTTCGCAGCTGACTGTTCAGTGTACAGAACAATTGCGGGGCTAGCGCTACGATCCTACTGACACTAACAGTCTTTCCCGAGCCGAGACTACGACGACTGGCTTGTTAAACCAGCATCGTACTTCGAGACTATCTGGGAGATGTGGGGAGCTGCTTTGATCACAGTTCGAAATTAAGAGTCATTATCATAGAAAGACTATTTATTTAGTACAAATATTACGTCAAATTTCACATATTATGCTGTAATTATCCCTTTAAATACAACATCAATATTCTTAAACCCAAAGAGTGAAAATACTTTTATTGGATTGTACATGGCAACTAAAGAATGTTTTCCAGAAGATAAGTTCGAATGAGAAAGGCTGGATCTCACCGCTAGGTGAATTGATTCGGTTTTTTTTTTCAACCATTTTGGAACAACATTTACGTCCTCGCTTTCTACATTTTTGATGACCTACATGCCGTCCTGTAGGCTAGCCTAATAATTCCACCGGCTGCAGTGTTATTGTTGAACGAAAGCCTGTCCTCCGAAAACCCATCAATTATTCTGCTAAGCAGTCTCTCAGCGGCAATAATGCTTTCCTTTCCGCAGTGGCGTAGCGTGACCGGGTGACACTCGGAGTGGAAAATTTGGGTGTTACCCCTTTCCCCCTGGGTGTCACCTCTACCAGGTCAGAGTGAAATCATTTTGTTACTGAAAATTGTGAGAGTTGGCGGTTCATTTTTAATTGCACTATTTCTACCCATTTTTGAAAAATTGGTTAAGATTATACTCTGGGGAGCAAATTTATATAATTTTCGAGAGTTTCACCGCGACCTTGTAATTGATCGATTATCACTCTGGCTGGCCGCTGCCTGCCCATCTGCTTTCGCTGAATGATAACCAACTAAGCCTATCCGTTATCCTAGGCAACGATGAGCATCGTTACTTTGGATATACGCTAGACCGTGTAGCGCACCGGCTTCTTCCACTAGCAGATGCAGGTTTGACGCTGTCCCACTAGTTTCAGATACATTACAGAGAGGAGGTGGAAGATGAGATCATATGACAATGCATTTGGTTTCAAATTTCTTTTTAAAAATCAATAGATGTTCATGTAATGTAAAAATGATGGTAGCGTAATCTGTTTTGAGAGTTGTGAATTGGTAGTGACAAGTATGCTCGCAATGATAATCATGGTCGTTATTATGATCATGATTATGAAATTGTGAATATAATATAATAATAATAATGATGATAATAAAAATAATAATAATAATACAGTGATCACCCGACTATATCTCACCCTGATGATTTTTGGCGTGATAAAATAGAGAAGGTGATAAAATCGGGAAATTTTTCAAATTTTTTTTTTTTTTATTGAAGATGTTAAACCAATAACTTAGGAAGCTGCGTAGCCGCAAAGTTACAGCGTCCGCTTTGTCAAGCGGATGGTCGTGGGTTCGAATCTTAGTAGAATCAGGCCATTCGATGTCAAAAAGGACTTTAAGTATGAGTTTATTCTCAGGCTCCCCACCACTTACCCTTCCTTTACGCTGAATTCTATAATACCTTTGCGTGACTTCCTCTTAACAAAAAATAAGTCCCTCTTATCAATAAAACTGGCTAGAAGGACGCACGACGAAACTTCTCCAGGGAATTATAATTGGCGATATTTGGCAGGAGAAAGGAGGCTCGGTATAGAAGAACAGTAAGCGTGTAAAACGAGGGGAAGTACATTACACACAAGCACTGATCAAAAATAATAATAAGCATGCCACTTCTCAATAGCGGTATTGCTAAAAATAGAAGTGCGGGATACAGCAGACACCCGGGCATATCTCACAATAGATCAACGATTCTGGTCGCAGTGAGGAAGTCCATACAGGAAAGGAAAAAAAAAACAATAACTAAATACGTAACATCAGCGATTTAATTTTTTTTTTTTTGGAAAATTTATCTGTACACACATATGAAAAAAGCTGCAGTTGTTTTTTCATAAACCGATATAGGGTAACGGGGGTATTTTGGCCAACATGCATATTTTGGCCCACCCGGTAACATTTTACGCATTTTATCTGATAAATTAAATGACTATTATAAAACTGTGCATGCAACATTGAATAACACACCTAAGAATCATACTACACTATAATTTTCGGCGAAAAACTGGCTCTAGGTAGTGTTATTTTGGAATTAAATCATACATATTCAAAGTCATGGCTGAGTCAAACCAAAGTCAAGAGGAAGTGGTAATATACAAGTCAACGTCCGGAAGCTATTGTAACAAATATGTATGCTTTTGAAACAATTCGTTGTTGTAGCAACATCAATAAAATGTCATAGAAACAGTTTGTATACTCTAACATGTTGGAAAAAGTTGAAAAAGTGGTTAAACGCATGGCCGAAATATGTTTGCCTCTTTCTGAAGCAAACATATTTTGGGCATGCCAAGTTTTGAAATCTCTTTGATTACCGTTCGGCCATTGCACGTGAACAAAGAAGCAGCTTGTGACAATTTACAGGTAACTACTTCTTAATTTATCACATTTAACGGTATGAAATTGGTTGAGAATGCCTGTCAAACCGCTATAAGCCAAATTATTTCATTTTTAGATGTCTAAAATTTACAGAAATTCACAGCAGAAGGATATTCTCCTCAAACCCACTATTTTTGCTCTAAAAATACCGATGATGTTCTTAAATATAATTAGTCCGAACTATTTCCATACACGTCTGTAGATATAAAGGTGGGCCAAAGTAAAAATTTGGTGGACCAAAATATGTTTTTAGTACTTCGTAGAAATTTTGATATTTCTAGGATATTTTTCAATATATTGCATTGTTTAACAATGTATATTAAAATAGACACTAAGCTTTTAACAATGGTATAATAGAGTAGGTATTTATGTTGAAAAATTGTGTTTATTTTTAATGAACTGTGCGAACACTTCCCAAAGCTGGCCAAAATACCCCCGTTACCCTACAGGTCGGACTCGATTAACCGGAGTTTTGAAAAATATTCCGCTCCGGATAATCGAATCCTCCGGATAATCGAGCCATTTTTAATTTTTTAATTTTTAATATATCTCATTTAGAACAATGAGTTTTCTATTATAGTATGTTGAACACAATACATGTGTCGACGAAATAAATTAAAAATTGTCTTTAGACTGTTTGTT
This sequence comes from Wyeomyia smithii, assembly GCF_029784165.1. Classification (NCBI taxonomy): domain Eukaryota; kingdom Metazoa; phylum Arthropoda; class Insecta; order Diptera; family Culicidae; genus Wyeomyia; species Wyeomyia smithii. The sequence goes on along the minus strand of NC_073695.1, from coordinate 120,825,603 downwards.
AGCGTTTGTTATACAAATATACGTAATAATCAATTATGTTATATCAATTAATAAGAGATAATCATGAGATAATCAATTCTCAAAGATGTAAAAACCAAATAAAATAAATCAAAACTACCATTAGAAAGACAGATTTTGCTTCGAGAGATTAAAGGAAATGTTTTCCAGAAAATATAATAGAATTTGATTTGATTCAGGTATTTATCTGTTTTATTATCTTAAATATTAATAAGAATTGAGGTATTACATATACAGACCTTGTTAGATTTTGATAACACTCATGATTTTTTTTTCTATTTTCTAAGTGACCTATAACGATCTAGACGCTTGATATGACCACTAATGGGCTACTTTGTGGATTTCAAACCATTATTGATTTTGCTTGATGAGTTTTGGTTCAATAATCCAGGAGTATCCGGAACACCACCGAAACAGGCCAGCTTGCGGTTCTAAGTACTGCATTGATCATGGCCATTGTATTACAGAAATATGTTCCGGCCATAAATTCTAAACCGGTTGACCAATAGTGGTTGTCCTCATCGGCAGCTAAAAACCATAATACCTCGCTTTTGGAGGTTGTTCAGTAAGAATTGGCTGAAGGAATGACGAGAAAACTGCTAAAAACGAACTACCAACAGAAAACGGGGCATTGTTGTTACAATTTTGAACAACCCCGAAACTCCCAATGAGCCGGAAGACAAAAGTACATTATAGAAATACAGAAAAAAAAAATACTCCGGATAATCGACCCATTTTCTCCGGATAATCGAGCCCCGGATAATCG